>NW_006798979.1:79160-152558 GCF_000442215.2 Lipotes vexillifer | reverse complement strand
GGAAAGAGGGGAAATAAACATTCTTTGGGAAGATAAATAAATTTGGAAGATGTCAAATAACTGAAATGTTATAATAGTTAAAGTTAGAGTAGGATATTATTAAGCCCAGGAACTAGCTTGGCAAATAACCCAGTATCTCCAAGGACCCCATAAATGATTCATGTCTCCTCTTCAAAGGATCACAGTGCCAATTTCTTTTCAGTGAAAAAGGTGAGATATTCTCATTTCCTTATTTTATTAAAAAAAAACTGAAATTTAAAATGTAGGAACATAGCACATTCCTAAATTTCCCCCTTAATATTGTTTAAAATCTATAATTTTTATTCAAGTCTTGGCTGCCTGCCAAGAACTAAAACAAACAAAAGAAAAATGCTAAAAGAATTTCTTAGGAAACTCAGATTATGCATTCTACTTTAGTGCACAGAACAGTTCCTTGTAAAATTAAATATCTCACTAAAGCTAATGCGGAAGGTTGATGAAAGACATACACTTTGTATTCAAGGTCATTTTTTTACTTTATCCTTTTGATTATGTTCTATTCTTTTCTACAACCTGACATAATTCTTTTAATGAGAGATGGAAAATTACTTAGAAAAGATTTATATTTGTATCTATCATGAAACCACTTTAAATATATATTTAAGAACTTTGATCAGAAGATTTTATAAAATGAAAACAAGTCCAGAGAATTGCTTGAGTAACCTCTGAGGGAGCCGCCAGTAAAAGTCATAGGTAACCAAATATAGCTAGAAAATTGTCTCAGTCATACTCAGTGTGAGATTGGATTATTATCTTTTTCTTTCTATCATAGCAGGAAATAAAATACCACATTGTGTTCAGAGCTTGGAAAATATCAAAAAGGTAAACTATCAAATTCCAGTGTATTAGTTATGGTAGGCAGACTGCTATAACAACTAAACCCTAAAGTAAATATCAGCTAAAGCACAATAGACCCTTGTCTGGTCCTAGACTAGTGTAAAGGTCAGTGGAATGGCTCCTCTCCACACAATCATTCAAAGACCTAGGCTGTCAGAAGCTCTGCTATCATGAACATGTGGTTTCCAAGGTCACCGCATCCCTTGTAGGCAGCCAGAAGAGAAAAAAAAATCATGAAGGAATACAAGCGCTTATGGGTCAGGTCTGGAAGTGACATATTATTTTGCTCACATTTACTGGTCACTTGTCTGCACATGGAGGTTGGAGTAGATTTGCAGAGTTGTATTCCCAAAATTGGTAGACACCTCCCATAGTAATTCTACAATGCCAAGGAAAGGGAACAAGTATTTGGTAGACAACCTTCCGTCTCAACCACAATCCTGTACATTGCAGGAAACAGTACCAAGTATAAACACTTGTCAGTGGATCTGTTGCTGTGGGTAGCTGATCTGGAGTCAAATAAGTTTAGAATATGTCTTCAAGTTCCCCTTTCTCTTGTTTGTGGGTGCAAAGTTTATGCTTCTTGAAAAATTAAACATATCTATATAGATATATAGATATAGATAGCTATATAGATAGATATCTACATATCTATATATCCATACACTTGAAGCTGTGGGCAGGATTCAGGAAGATTTCCAATAGAGAGTTAATACAGGCCCAGTCACACAGCACAAATGATGAACTTTGGGTTAATGTCATAACCTGTTTTTTCATTGACAGCTTTTTATGTCATTATTCTACAGCATTATTTAAATGCTGCATGGTATACTACCATATAAAGTTACCATAATTTATTTAATATTGCAGTTAAAACATATAAGTATATTCTATGATCCAGGCTCCATTCTAATTTTTATATCATATCTCGTTTATCCCTCACAACCATGCTATGAAGTGGGTGTTTTTATTATTATCCCCAACTAAAAAATGTAAAAACTGAGATCCCATAACATAACAAAACTTTTACAAGATCATATATTGATTATATTTTTATTTACCTGCTTCTAGAATCTTTGTCTGGTTCAACTCTATTTCCCAAGTAATAACTGCATTTCAAGCATTCCTTTGTGCTCTAATTCTTAACTCTGCCACAGAATTGGGAAGACAAAAGGAATTTAGATCAGCACAGAAAAAAAAAAAAATCACATCTATAAGCCTGCACCATGAGATGCAGTTTATTGCAGCCCCCAAGCTAGTTTTTAGAAAATACTTCCACATGATCTACGGCTTAATCCAGAAATGGACCAAGGAACTGGACTGCTGCCATGCAATGAAGCTAAGAAGGCTATTTTAAAGTTCTTTACTTGAGCGAACTCAGTAAAATAATACAGGCTTCAAATGATTGATTTTTTTAAATATGACAAAGTTTTGCTCCATAAAGAAAGCACTGAGTTTACTTAATAGACTTTAGGAGTCCATTATTATATTAATAATGCACAGTTCTGTTGCTGTTACTCATTCACAAACATGTTGCTGTGCAACGTTCACACCATCTGCAGGTAAAGCAGGCACCCTTTGGTCAGGGGAGACACTCACAGTCACCCAGTAGTAATATTGGGACTTTATCCTTCAAGTTCTAGGCTTAAAGTCCTCACTATTTTTTATCGCTCCAAGCCTCCTTGCAATTTCTTTCCTGTCCTTCAAGTCCCAGGGAGCCTTATTAGTTTTATAGGTGTGTCTGGGTTAAAACAGTAAATGAGGAATTTGTGTTTCATACATAAATTCTTGTTTGATGCAAAAATACTGGCAAATATCTTAAACCTTAAAACAGTCCCAGAAACAGAAGTCAACATAGAGTTCAGAAAAGAAAATTGAGACAACTTTTTAATCCCCCTTGGGTTAGAGTAGTTTGGCATAAATGTGGCATGCATGCTTAAAGGAGGGAAAGATCATGCTTATTTGGAGGGATGATAAAAATCTTCTGGAGAAAGTTATACTTTTTAAACGGGTCTACATGGAGTGCTGAAGGAGAGTCCCCGTGTAGAAGACCGTAAAACACAAGGTCTATGTGCCACAGAGTTTGTATCTAAATTCACTGAAAACTTTTATATGAAGAATGATATATTTGATACACGTGGGGACTCAGAAAATAAATTTTGATCTACACGTTTAAGTTGGCTTGGAAGAAACTTCTGTTAAGAATAAACAGAAAATAGCACAGCTGTACGTCAGTTCTTTAACATAACAAAATATCAATGGGGAGGGAAGGATGGGTCAGGATAGTAGATATAATATGGAAATAGAATTTGTAAAATTCACAAACTGAGCACAGAAATTGAATAGGCTTTTAGAGCTATTAATACACCAGATTCAAAGAGGGCCAACTATTGAAAGTTTGGCTATTGGTAAGATACTTTATATATCTCTAAGATTTTCCATTAGAAAATATAAATGTTTCTTCATTTATCGATTCAATTACTTTCTCCGTATCCTGGGAATGTGTCCATTTTACCAAGAAGGAATTCAAGGCGCAGTGAAGCCACATACGTGGGCAATTGAATGTGCTCCAAGCTCAGCTAAAGTTGCCTGGACTCCTGGTTCTTCAAATGACAGACCACTGAATCACTTCATATTTTCTAAGAAAGCCAGGTGGGATGTTTCAAGTGTACTTGTGGAGTTCTCACTTGAATAGCTCTCCTTTGGGAAAGATTAATTAAGAGATAACAAGTAGAAATCCTTCATACCATACCAATCTCTGCAGGTAGGAAGGATTACTATTTTAGCTCTCCACCTTCTGAACTCATCTAAATAAGATATTCAACATCATTGATTAGACAGTAACTATTAGACACTCACTTTGGAATGCAGGGTGGCCTTGCTTAAGGAGAGGCAGCAGAGAAATGCATAGGGTTAATAAGAGTGTGGGCTCTGATACCAATCTTCTCAGGTTTAAATTCTACTTCTATTATTCTACTACCCATGTGACCTTGGGCAAGTTACTTAATATCTCTGTACCTCAGATTCCTAGTCTATAAAACTGAGATGGTAAGAATATCAGCTATTAGATCCTTCTGAAGTTAGAGGCACTCTTACCTGTACTGGTTAGAAGAGTGCCTGTCACATAACATGTTGAATATAACCTGTATGCACCTGGTTTCCCTCACTAAACAAGTAAGCTCCTTGAGAGAAGGGAAATTACTTAAGTAATTAATTTTGAACCTCCTATGATTTCCAGCATAATACATTTAGGTTGAATGAAACAAAACCATTCTAGAGAGCTTTTTTGGTCTGCAGAGATTCTCTGACAGCACAAACACTCAGTATATGGCAAGGTCTATAGGGGCAATAAATTTTTCTCATTGAATAGAGGAAAATCCGGAATTCAGGATTCCCGGGAAATTGCGAATGTTCACAGGGAGTTGCTTTTGGTTATTATTACTTGCCTTCATATACTTTAAGTGAACTGCTAAATGCCACACTGAGGCAATAAACCAGTTAAATATAGCTTGTTCCAAGAAGCTGGCCCTGAAAAGAAATTTTCTGTTAAAAGCCAGCTTTTAACATCACAAGCAAATCTATGAAGGGATTGAAGAGAAGGAACTTCGATGCTTGAAAGACCGTAGAATTCAGTCAGCCAGACCTGCATTAAAATCCAAGTTCTACCACTTCTCAGCCATGTGACAAACATAATACCCATCCATCCTCATATATACCGAGTCACAGACACACACACACACACAGACACACACACACACACACACACACACACACACAATTAAATAGGTTTCCTAAGGCAAGAATTTAATGCATCTATCCAGCCAATAATGCACATAGGTAGTGACTGTTTATACACATCACATACTTTTCTGAATGTATACTTAAAACTTATAAAATTAAAATTTCTACGTTTAATCTTAAATATTTTGACCTTAATATGACAACTCATGCAAGTTTTCATGAATGATGTTTCTAAGCATTTTTTTATTTGATTAAATAAGCTATACACATTTATTAGCTTTTTAAAAAATACATTTTAAAGCTTTAAAAGGTGTAAAAATGCCTAGATCATGAATTAGATCTCAAAGAAATATAGATTAAATGTTAATGATACGTTAGGAGAGAGATCAAACAGATTACAGCATAGAGTTGAAGCTTTTGGTGATAAAGGACAGAGAACTCTGATGAAAGAAAAACAGTGACGGGAATGAGAAGAGCCCTCCCTCCATACTCATCAGGAGGAAGAATCACCCAAGCTGCAATGTGGATGAGCACCGCATAAGAAATTCACGTTACAGTGGCCTAGCTGCAGGGCAGATTACCGGGGACAAGCATTCACTAAATCAGGTAGATCCAATTATACTGTACTAATCACTACTAAGACTTGGTGAAGTGGAGTATGATACATTAGGCACAAATGATTGGCCACAAAATCCCTTTGACCTTTAGTTTCCTCATGTCTAAAATGAGAAGAATAATGACAACCTTACTTCTCCCTAGGAACTTGGCTGGGATGGTCAGTCATCACCATGGGGAGGGGAGTGGCAGCCCCTCCACCCACTTGGCAAGCACCCCCCTGGGAACGGCAGAAACTTGAGAAAGGTTTCTCCTTGCCCTGCAGAGGAAGTCAGGTCTAAGTAAAGATGATGAGGCTGGTATTTATTAAGTGTTTGCAATGTGCCAAAGACTGTGATGAGTACTTTATGCGTATTTATCTATTTAATTCTCATGCCAACTTCATGATAAACATATTATAAATGTTCCTGGCCTAAGGATAAGAAAATCAAGCCCAGAGATTTGGTCCCAAACACTTAGTTTAGTAAGTTGCAGGGCCCAGACTTGAACTCAATGAGTAGGTCAGTCCTTGATCTTAACCATGGCACTACACCGTCTCTAGAAGAGATAGTTCCCCAGAAAGCTGAATTCTGAATCTCTCTGAATTCACCTTAAACCAGAGGTAATTCACCTTAAACCGGAATGCAAAGCCTCACCAAGAATGAATCACAAGAATTCTTATAACACCAGGTTCTTAAAGCCTCAATGATCAGCCCAACTTCTGATTCAGGAAACTTAATGCATATAAGAAAGGAAGTCCTGGTAAGACTGAGAGCCAGGTAATCCGTGGAAAATGGGTTAAATAGAAGATAGGTGAGCTTAACTTGTGATGAACATTTATTTCATCTTTGTTCCTTTTTCAAATGTTATTTCCTGTGTTGTATTCAAAATTAATATATTGCTTATCCTTCCTACTGCACAAAGATTGCATTATTTAGGAAAAGAACTAGTTGGGGAACTTTGACTCTACACTTGCCTATGAATAGATGTCTGTTTTGTCTGAGTGAATCTAACAATAACCAAGGCACTTCCTCAGAAGGCAAGCATCAAAAATCCGCCATTTTGTGCAGGACCTCAAACATAATGGCAAGTAAACAATACAGAAGTTACTTGGGCAAGCAGCTATCATAAGAGAAAAGGCTTTAATGTTATGGGTCAGCAGACCTGGGTTCAAGGGCATGCAGCCCAAATGGTGATGAAACTCTGCAGCTTGGCATGAGAGTTCTTCTCACTCTGCTCTTCCAGCATCACTGAACTGAGAGCTCTCCTGGGAGCCTTTATGTTCCTCACCACCAGACGTCAGGTCTCACGCTTCCATAGGAGGCCAGATCAAATGCTGCTTCTCCAGCAAGCATGTCTTGATTGCTCCTCCCCTGTCTCTCACAGGCTAGGACGCTCAATGCACTTGGCTGAAGCAAAAACCTGAAATCATAAAGGGAGCTCACAGTATCCACTGAACCACTTGGAAAGGAAAATGTTACAGTTATGCCTAGAATGTGTGGATATTTGAAGTGAAACATAGAATGTAGAGGTGTGAGTGATGAAAACAGAATGAGCTCACAAATGGTCAGGTGGTTTTTATCATTTGGGGGCATCTTTTATGTGCCTGGTGCTAAGCTCATGTGAGTAAACTAGAAAGCTAGACCTGAATATCAAATAGGTGGAAGTCAGCCAAGATAAGAAAACAAGAACTAGAAAGTGAGTGAGCAGAATGCTATGAACATAAAAAAGTAGAGACTACACCAAAGGAAGGGCAGCCATGCAGGTGGGAAGGACGGGTGGATGAAAGAGCCCTCCTAACACACCCGTGCTTTACCCAATTTACTTAGCCAGGAATTCCAGACTAATCAAAGCAAGGTCACCGCAGCGCTATACAGAGCGGATGCCTGTTTGTCTGCAGCTTTCCCTTGACCCAGTGTCTCCAACGGGCCAACTGCCTCTAGTGGCAGGTGAGGTGCACCTAGGACTGAGAAAGAAGCCAAATTTTTGCTGCATCCCTGCCCCAAGACAAGCATGCCACTTCCTGCCCTTTTATACACAGGTAAACATCACCGTTCCTGAGTAGCTTACACTAGCACTCAATGCTCTTCCACATTTAGATTTATACTTACAAATAGCACCAGTAAGGCCACATCCTCAGCTAGCGAAGAGAAAAGCAGAATCAGTGCCCAGGGATCTCAATAATTTCCTTGCCTCTGTGCAGCTCTCCAGCACCCCGTAAAACTTCTGTCCACCCAAGCCGCTTTCAGGAACAAGGCAAAAATCCTCCATAGGTGCCTCAGCTATTAGCATGTCCCTCACAGACCTCCAGTTAAAGGGACTAGAAATGACTGAGGTCCCCAACTACTACGCTCTGAAGTCTTTGCCTGGCTTTGCACGAAGGCTCTGCAGGGATACTGAGACAGGTCCGTCTCAGAGAGACTCAGTACCTCTTGGACCAAAATTGGCTTGAGGATTCTCCCATGTCCTTTCCCCACTTTCCTTAGGCTGCTCAGCAGACTAGGATGCTTTAACCTCCCCATTTCTTCCCTCCCCTTCACTCCAGGTCAGATTTCCAACAGTCCGATGGGCCTCCAACCTTTCCCAGCTCCCTCTTTACTTCCTCTCACAGGTGTTTTCTGTAATAAAGCACTTCCACCTTTAATCCTATCTTGACACTTGCTTCTCAAAAGACCCAGGATAATATTTTCTATGTACAGCTATACATTTGCTCATTTATTCACTTATTGAAATAATTATTAACCATGTACTATGTCCTAAGCATTGTGCTAAATACTGTATGGGCACAAAAAGGAGACTTAGCCCCTGACTTCAAAAAGCCAGGGGGGGGGGAGGCAAATAAATAGACATTTACAGTACATAGTAAGTGTTTTAATAGAGGGAACCACAGAAAAATGTGGAGGCTGATGATCTAGAACTGTGGAAGAGAAAGGAGGAGGGTTCTTATGGACTTCTGAGCAGAATTCTAAAAGAAGGAAGAGGAACTCTGCTTAAGTTGGTCTCCATTATGTTTTGTCCCCTTGAAACTGATCTTAATTCTACCTTGTTAGTTGGGCACCTATAGAGAAAGAGCTATGGGCACAGAGTATTGAGGATGAGGCAGATCTATACCCCTACTGTTTCTAAGTAGATTTTACTTACCTTTAGAAAATAACCTAACTTGCATAATCTACAGAAGCTGCCTAGTCCTTAATCCTCCAAAACAATAAAGCAGCACAAAAAAACCTCTACTTCTACCAAAAAACCTTTCGCCCCCTAAGTCATAATGTGCCAGAGCCATTAAAGTAGTAGTTAGTCCTCAAGCTTTATAAATATATATCAAAAACCTGGATTTTTAAATGGAACTTTGTGTTTCATTAAAAATAAAGAATCCCATTTAGGGGAGAAAAAAAAATTTTTTGGACTCCCTGGGAGGCACTGTAGGATGTGTGGATACAGCCAAAGCTGCACCTCATCCTCATGCCTAAGGCTGCATCAGTGTCCCAAATCTGTTCTAGTTCCGGCACTGCCCGTCTCAGTGTGGCCCTGAACAGCCTGCTTTACCACTAGCCATGTTTTCTCATGAGTCTAATTATCTTCAAGTTCACTTCCAGCTCTAGCCTTTTAAGATTTTAAATTTAATTAACTCAAGAGCAAATGACAAGTTAGAGCTTCATGAGAAGAGAGTCTGCAAATGAAGACTCCAGGTGAAGAAAAGGGAATTCAGTACTTGGAGTAAGAGGAAACTTACGTGTTTGACATCAGTTGGGTAGTTTCTGTGCCACTGAATGGACATAATCCTATGTCTCCTTTGTTGATAATTCAGAACAACACCTGACAGAAAATGTCCCCAGTACTGCGGGTGGGTAGCCAAAGCCCAAGGAGAATTTTAGATTCTAAGCAGCTACTGAAGGCGTAGCCCTAGCTGAAGGTGAGATTTCTGGGCCTCATAGTTACAAGGTGGACAAGTAGTCTCCAAGGGCAGCCTCTTATACACACAGTCACACTTCAAAGTGTTGATCTGAGCGAAGAAAGTGACAAGGAGTCCCCGCAGTGGGACCCAAATAAGAGAAAAGCAGCCCTAAGTAACAGTCTGTAAATGAGATCAAAATATAATATTTTAAAATATATTTCTCAGGAAAGTTGAACACTCTGAAGTCTAACACTCACAAAGATCACTGAACACATTTTAATGGAATGTGAGTCACAGATAAAAGGTGGGTGTGCAAGAGCAAAAGCAAAGAGTTACACTGGAGCCAAGGTTGGGTGTTGGGGATTTGTTTTTGAAACATTCTTGTTATTTTGTTAACACGAACACTCTTAGTCTTCCAACCCAGAATGTCAGGCCAGAGCCAACATCAAGTCACAAATCTAGGCCAAGTGTGTCTGTCTACACCCCTTGGAAACAGTGATAACTTTTTAAAATTAAAGATTATTTATTTTCAAGTCGTAAGACTATAAAACATTAGATCTAGGAAAAATCTCAAAAGTCATCAAGTCCTCGCCCCCTCATCTATTGGGTAAAGTCTAGGAATAAATGACTAGTCTACGGACATGCACTAGATTGGAGTCCGAGCTGAGGAGAGAATTCATGCCTCTGTTCCCTGCTTTTCCTACGATAATTTGCTGTCTGTGTGGAGAATGATCCCAGGAAGCAACATCATTACATTCTCCCCCTTAGGCCAGACTGGTGGTCACCCTACCCAGGGTCATGATGTGCTGAGGGTGCCCAGCAAACGTCCGACAACCAGATGAACAGAGACCATCTTTACGGAAACACGGCCAAACCGTGATTTGTAGTCACTCCGAAAGCTCAAAATAAGCAAAGTGACCTGCTACATGCCACTAAGTAACAAAAGACTAAAAGAAAATGGCTATGTTTTTTAGTTCATGTTCAGGACATTGTGGGAGTTACACACCTGAAACAGGTCTCCTATTTCCATTTTTATCAAAGCTATCATTCAGTCAAGGCAAAGTTCCCTAATACACTTAAATATTTGCTTTAAGTTCTTCCAGGACAATGTTAAAAACTTCCCAGAAGTGAACTTTTTAAAGGAAACAACAGCCACTGGCATCAGAGTCCATCAGAACCTTCACCCTCTCTACAAAGTTTCTGCTTTGATCTTAACCAGCCCACAATGTGCCCTTATTCTCTGAAATCAGGGGCCATTGGACTGAACACTACATGTCACAGAAAGTCACAAACTCATAATTTAGACAGAATTATAATTTACGAAGATACATGTAACTGGAGACCCGGAATGAGTCTGAGTAAGAATCACCCACCTCTGACAGCGCATCTGAAAACCTCTCTATCTCCACTCATGATAGTGATCTCAGGCAGTCTCGTGGCTTTAAATATCATTTATGTGCAGATAACAGCAAATACACACCTCATCTCCCACCTCTTCCCTGGGCTTGGCATCTATTATAGGCTGCATGTGTCCACCCCCAAATCCATGTTTTAAAGTCCTTAACCCCCATTACCTCAGAATGTGACCTTATTTGGAGACAGGGTCTTTATAGAAGTAATCAAGTTAAAATGATGTTAGTACAGAGGGTCCTAATCCAGTGTGATTGGTGTCCTTATAAGAAGAGGAAGTTTGAATGCAGGTGTGCATTGAGGGAAAATGATGTAAAGAGACATGGGGAGAAGACAGCCACCTACAAGCCAAGGAGAAAGGCCTGGAACAGATTCTTCCCTCACATTCATTAGAAGGAACCAACTGACCTTGATGTTATGGACATCTAGCCTCTTCAACTGTGAGAAAATAAATTTCTGTTATTTAACCCACCCAGTTTGGGATATTGTGCTACAGCAGCCCTAGCAAATTAATACAGCATCTCTACTTGAATATCTAATACTAATACCTCAAACTTAAAATGTCCAAGCCCATAGCTTGTATACCACCTGCTCCGACCTGGTAATCTCCAATATCCCCTATTTCTATAAACGGCAATTATAACCCATAGGTCTCTATGACAAAAACCAGTGATATCACCCTTGAAATCACAGCTTTCCTTCATATTCCTTAAATAATTCAGTATTTGATTACCGTACTTTTATTTTGTTTCTTTTGTGGTACGCCGGCCTCTCACTGCTGTGGCCTCTCCCATTGCGGAGCACAGGCTCCGGACGTGCAGGCTCAGTGGCCATGGCTCACGGGCCCAGTCGCTCCGCGGCATGTGGGATCCTCCAGGACAGGGGCACGAACCCGTGTCCCCTGCATTGGCAGGCAGACTCTCAACCACTGCGCCACCAGGGAAGCCCCGTACTTTTAAATAATATCCAAAAATGGACCACTTCTCACACGAGTCCACTCTGTCATCCAAATCAAACTACCATCACCACTCACCTGGATTTGTGTAAGAGTGTACGTGTCTGTTTTCTTCCAGTCTGCCCTCTTACAATCCAATCTCCATACAGCTCCAAGAGTGACACTTTTAGGTGAGATCATCTGAATCCTCTGCTCAAAACTTCACAAAGGTTTTTTATCTGTATTTATTTATTTAAAGTCCTACCAAGGTGTGCAAGGCCCTGCTTGAGCTGTCATCCTGGGTAACCCTCAGTCCCCTTCTCTTATCTCTTTCTCCACTTCATCCACTCTGTTCCAATCAGTCTAGCCTTCTTGCTGTCCCCAAGGGCCCTTGAACTGACTGCTCCCTCTGACATAGAATCATCTTCCCTCATATATCCATTGTTCCATCTCCTTTCCTTATTCATGTTTCTGCTGCAATGGCACCTGACCCAAGCCTTTATGACCATCCCATCTAAATAGTACCCCCATATATTTGGTTACTTTTTGTTATGTTTCTCCCACAAGACTCCCTGAAAGACCAGACATTGCATATTCTGTTCATTGCTATGGTCCTACCATTTAGGTAGTACCTGGCAACTGGTACGTTTCCATAAAATATTTGTTGAGGGAAATAAAGGAAGGAGGGAACGAAGGAGAAAGAAAAAAAGGAAAGAAAGAAGGGAGAAAGGAATGAATTCATATGTATCTGAGATATAAATCTTCCAAAGAATTAGCATGATTTAGCTTTTTCCTACCAACTGAGGATTTTTATTAGGAATATTAATATGGTGTTACCTGCCCTGAAGTCTCTAAAGTATGTGACAGGATCGCCCCTCAACTAAATGTCCCTATGAGTACTTGTGTTTACTCTGTTAATTTGTGTCAGAAGACATATTTAAAGTTAGAATTATCAGTTGTCACTTTGTGTTGCTGTCAATGTGCCTGCTGGTATAAAATGCATATTTCCTTCTACTTTCTGTTTCCATTTTGCTTTAAGAAACCAAATCCCAGGCTGCAATTCCTACTAGCAATTCAACAGATACATGGATAAGAAAAGTCCCTGCCCTTTCCTGCCCTCACAAAGCTTACAATCACTTATTCTTTGTAGTATGAAGAAAAGACTTTCAAGACAGTTGGAGGTGACAGAGACAAAGGGGCGCTACATTTGTAATCAAATTTTAAGTGGGTAAAAAATATGTTTTGGCAAACAGCATTGACTACTTTAGAGGGAAATTTGTTTGCCATTCAGGTAGCCTAAATCTGTTGGTGTGGGAAGTAAAGCAGGACTTGAGAACCAAAAGAAAGAAGTGATCTGTCTGCACTGTCCTCTCGGGCCAGCATGCTCAGAAGCTAGGGCGAGTCAGGCGGGAGGAAGGTACAAGGCTGTTCTAGGGCCACTACCTCCTTCGCAACAGGAAGAAAGCAGAAAGCTCTTCGTTTTCTAGAACCAGACATCTTGAAAAGGAGCCACTGATCATAGTTCAAAGTCAAAGGAAGCCCTGGTCCCACCCTTCCTCAGTTCCTGCTAACAGTGGGAAGACAGGGTGTGAACAGGAAATGGTAGTCATGAAGGAACAAGGATATCAACCAAAGCAAGAAGCAAGGGGATGAAAATGATATGTTTGTCATGGAACCCAAAGTACTCCTGGCACTAAGGCAGAAATTAATAGAGCTCTTCTAAAATTCAAAAACTTTCATTTATGTATCTATGTAAGTGGAAGTTTCCAAAGAGGACATCCTAAAGCCAGCCCTTGGCAGCCAGAGAAATAAGCTCAACAGAGCAGTGGTTATGGATCTGTGTCCAGGACCACCATCAACAGTGCCCCATTTTAATGAAGAACAGATAGGCAGGAAAATTTTAACATTGTATATACATGTAGGGTGGAGACATAGGTAGAGCTAAAGATAGAGATAGGATGAGAGAGAGAGAGATTAGTGCCTGTGTTCCTATACTCAACAAACCTTTTGCGCCCTAGCATCCTGTACTAGATACTTGGGATAGAAATGTAAATCAGACACAGGTCTGAGAAATTGTCACAACCAAGAGGAGCCTAAGGAGACATGATGACTAATCCTAATGTGGTATCCTGAATGGGATAATGAAACTAAAAAAGAGCATTAGAGGAAAACTGAGTAAATCTGAATAAAATACAGACTTTAGTTAATAATAAAGTATCCTTATTGATTAACTGTGATGAATGTACTATACAAATGTAAGATGTTAATAATAGGGAAACTGGATGTGATATATATGGAAACTGTACCATCGCCTCAGAAATTCTCAAAATCTAAAGCTATTCTAAAATAAGAGGGCTATTTTTAAAAATTGGATTACGGTCTGAATAAAATCCAAATCCCTTATTACTACCATCATGATCTGACCTCTGCCCACCTTTCCCACTTGACCTTGCACCTCTCTCCTTTTTGCTCAATGATCTTTAGCAAGATGACTCCATCACATCATGTTCCTTTCTGTTTCAGGGCCACCGCACATATTGTTGCAGCCTCCTGGAATGTTCTTCTCATGACACCTGATCACTCAGGTCTCAGCTAAAGTGTCCTCTCCTCACAGAGAGGCCTGTCCTGAATCCCCAATGTACCTCGTATGCCCTCACTCTGATATCCACTCTCTCATAAATGTATGTTCTTTTCTTTCTTAGAAGGTATTATTAGTTGGAATTCTCTGTTTATTAGAGTGCTTATTTAATATCTCTCCCTCACCACATATTAAGTTCCCTGTGGGTATAAGCTACTTCTGGCTTTTTCACCATTGAACACCCAGCTCCTAACCTAATGCCTGCCCTATGATAAGTGTTCAAAAATATATGTGGAATCAATTAATTAAATGAGATATTGTGGGTGGGAGGGTCTATTTTAACACTTAAATCATTTTTTACATCCCTGTACACTAAGCATCCAACATACTAAGCATCCAACATAGTATCTATTATGCCATGCACATATGCTCAATAATGATTTCTTTATTGTGCTAGATGCCTGGGTTACAGATATAAATCAGACACAGGTCTACTTTCAGAGGCCACCGATTAACAGAGGAGACTAGAAAGCAAATGAGTGATTATAATTCAGTGTGATACATGCCTTGGAAGCACTGAGGGTGGACATTTAGTCTGGAGGTTCAGTCTCCTTTCACAGAGTAATGCTGAACATTGAGGACCAGCTCTATCACTTGCGTTCTATCTGGCTGTGGACAAATAACTTCATAAATCCATGCTTCAATTTTCTTATTTCCAAGTTGATAAAAATGAACTAGAGACAATCTAAGATCCATTAGCTAACATTCTTCAATTCTCAGTGTGCTGCAAGTTTTATGAACTGCCCTTCAGATTTACAATACAAGGAGTTTACAGATGTGTGGTTCTTTATATATAGGTAATCTCCTCAAATCTCCTATTTTCTCCCAAATAGTGGGAAAGCATGATGTCCAAAACTCTGAAGTTGTTTTCTGGTCTAAATGCTCTTCTTCTGGTAATCCTGGATCACATAGTGACAGTTCTTATTCCAACATATTTCATCTTAGTGGACTTGTGTATATTCAAACTAAAAATCTGGAAAGAAGTGTAAAGGGTGTGAAATTAGGAACCTTCCATTTGGTGATAAAGTAGACTCTGTGTTGTTCTCGTAACAAGGGCCATGAAAGTTTCTCAGTTGCAAATAAATAAATTTTCAGCTTCTGTGAGCAAAATCAACCAAAGAAGTTTTGGCTTTTTTTTTTTTGTGAATTTTTGAATTTTATTTAATTTATTTTTTTATACAGCAGGTTCTTATTAGTCATCAATTTTATACACATCAGTGTGTACATGTCAACCCCAATCGCCCAGTAAGTTCTGGCTTTATTATATTATCCAGCTGATATTTCTTTTTGAACTTGCATGAGTACCCCAATACATACTCACCTTGTTATTAAAGATCAAAGTACTGAAATACGGCAAAATGCGTGGTTCTAAGAAGAGCACCTGGCATGTAGGAACTATCTACTCATTTAATAAACATATATGAAGCACTGTATGAAGATTTGAAGAGAAATGATCTGTAGGGATGTGACAAAGAGAGGCCTAGTCCACAGTCAGATGCTTCAGAGAGATCAGATAGTATGAAGACTAGAAAGTACTCCCTAGATCCCCAACATAGGGGTCAGTAATGACCTCAGAAAAACTACGTGAACTGAAAAATTGGACATCAAATCCAGATTACAGAGAGCTAAGGGACGAGTCACTGAGGAAGTAGGTAAAATTTCCATCAAAAGTTTGGCTGTAATAGGGAAGAAAGATATATAGTGGTAGCTGGAGGGGTAGATAGTATTTAGGTGAAAAAAATGTTTAAACTGGGGGAGATTCATATAAGTTAAAATGCAGATGATAAAAATAGTCTACAAATAATAAATGCTGGAGAGGTGCAGAGAAAAGGGAACCCTCCTACACTGTTGGTGGGAATGTAAATTGATACAGCCACTATGGAGAACAGTATGGAGGTTCCTTAAAAACTAAAAAGAGAACTACCATATGATACAGCAATCCCACTCCTGGACATATATCTGGAGAAAACTCTAATTCAAAAAGATACATGCACCCCAATGTTCAGAGTAGCACTATTTACAATAACCAAGACATGGAAACAACCTAAGTGTCAATCGACAGATGAAGGGGTAAAGATGTGGTGTATGGAATATTACTCAGCCATAAAAAAGAATGAAATAATGCCATGTACAGCAACATGGATGAACCTTGAAAGTATCATAATAAGTGAAGTAAGTCAGATAGAGAAAGACAAATATCTGTTATCACTTGTACATGGAATCTAAAAAATGATATAAGTAAACTTATTTACAAAACAGACTCACACACATAGAAAACAAACCTATGCTTGCCAAAGGAGAAGTGGGGGAGGGGTAAATTAGGAGCTTGGGATTAGCAGATCACGCTACTATATGTAAAATAAACAACAAGGTCCTGCTATATAGCACAGGGAACTATATTCAGTATCTTATAATAATTTATAATGGAAAAGAATCTGAAAAAGAATATATATATATATATATATACACATACATATAAAACTGACTCACTTTGTTGTACAGCAGAAACTAACACAACACTGTAAACCAATTATACTTCAATTAAAAATGCAGATGATAATCGTCCCGTAGAGAGGACGTTATTGTATATAGAGGAGGGAGAGAGGAGATAGTCAGTGTCTCCCTCTATATATAGAAGAAGCAACATCAGGAGACAATGAGGGGCTCAGAGAAAACCAAGTCGAGAAACACAATTGGATGGATTATCCTTAGGCAGGAGAAGCAAGAGAAGTTCCACCATTTGTACTGTAACATAAACAAGGAATTTGAAAGGAATGTACTTAAGTTGGGAGGTAGCAGGAACATATTTTCTAAGACTGACTACAGCTCTTCAGGCTGCTGTTTCCTTTCCTTAAATCAATGGGTCCAGTAAGGATGTGCATTCATCTCTCTTCTTTCTAACAAAATTCTAATAAGCACTTGGAGTAGTGGCAAGAAAACTGGGGTAGAAAGCATGAAATATGCTTTCCAGTCACGATGCTACCATTTATTGGGCTTTCACCTCTGAATATAACGCAATCTGAGATGTACAAAAATGTTTCCATATAGCACAGTGCTTGAACACAACAGTGATCCATGGGAATGGATGCAAATTCCCTACCTGCCTTATAGTGTTGTTGTATGGAAAAGTGAAATAATGAGTGTAAGAGTGCTTCATCACAGAGTTGGCAAAATCTATATACAGGTATAGGATTACTGGTTTCTTTGCTTTTCTTCCTTAGAGAATCTACATTTCAAAACAGTTTTTTAAAAACGAGGAGAACAGAGAAAGCATTAACTTAGAGCACACCAAAGTGTGGGAGGCTGGGGGGAAAGGAGAGCATGCAGTCAATTCCTCTAATGCACATTCAGAGAGTAAACAACAAGTTTTGGAACTGAGAGCTATAGCCTTGAAACCACCCTGGCAATCAGGCAACCCAGCCAATGAGAGCAGCGCC
Organism: Lipotes vexillifer; assembly: GCF_000442215.2. NCBI lineage: Eukaryota > Metazoa > Chordata > Mammalia > Artiodactyla > Lipotidae > Lipotes > Lipotes vexillifer. The sequence goes on along the minus strand of NW_006798979.1, from coordinate 135,036 downwards.
CAAAGGAAGAGAAGCAAGAGTGGCCTTCAGCCAAGTATAGATCTCACTTTCTAATCTGAGCTGTACTTAAACCTCACCTCGCTTCCCCTCTTGGCATATATCCTACCTTAAATAAAACAGGAGACAAAGTGCTCTGTGCGAGATGGAGGTAAGCCTCAGGAAACATTATTAATGACCCACCCCTAACCTTCAGCCAGCAGAAGCTCAGCTGCCCAGAATTCTCTTATGAATCTGAATGGGGTTTGTCCAGAACACTGCATTTCCTATAACTACCTCCACTCTATTCACTGTCATTGTATGAACAAGGACAACAGTGAGACTCTATCCTTTCCCACTTGACTCCAACCCTCCTCTAGTATGGCTTCTCAAGCTCATTCACTCATACTTGCTGCCTGGCAAGGTCAGTGCTCAATAACTATTTGATGAATAAAGAATGAATGAATGGGCTTCCCTGGTGGCGCAGTGGTTGAGAGTCCGCCTGCTGATGCAGGGGACACGGGTTCGTGCTCCGGTCCGGGAAGATCCCACATGCCGCGGAGCGGCTGGACCCGTGAGCCACGGCCGCTGAGCCCGCGCGTCCAGAGTCTGTGCTCCGCAACAGGAGAGGCCACAACAGTGAGAGGCCCGCGTACCGCAAAAAAAAAAAAAAAAAAACAGAATGAATGAATGAATGAGTAAATGAATGATCATTCTATGAACACCACCCTGTACTGCATGCTGGGGAATGACAGGACACTTATGCTTGGCCCTGGCCTATGGGAAACTCAGTACATGAACAATAATAGGAGCATGGTGGCTTACCATGAGCCAGCTTGGTTTGGCCCCCATCAGACCTTGAACAGTTCTCATAATCAGTGTACTCTAAAGCTCTGTAAGTGGAAGGTGGGTTCAGATCAGTCCAGTAGCTTTTGAAGCACAGTGTCAGAGGAATGCACATGTTCATCCCCTCCCTGTCACTCCTCTGTTTTGATATTGGAGGAACTGTGTCTCTTAGATGAATAGTGTATGAAGAAAACCTATAGCAGTAATAACTAAAATTTATTGAGCATTTACTACTCTCCTAAGCATTTCACATATATCCATTTGGTCCTTTCAGAGGATCCAGGATTTTTATAACCTCCAATTTACAGATATAGAAAATGGGACAAAGAGAGGCTAAGATACTTGCCCAGGCCATACAGATTTTAAGTGGGAGACCTAGGAATCAAATCTAGGCAGGCTAATGCCCGAGCCTGCACTCTCAACCCCTACAGTTTACTGCTCTAAGAGGAGAGAGGAGGAAACAGCAGGACCCCTGAGGACAATGAAGCTTGGACTAGACTTCAGAGACAAACCAAAACAAGTACACACTCAAGGGTAAACGTGTCTTGCTGAAGGCTGTATTTTTGCAAAATCACACAGAACTCTTATTATGCACAGGGCACCCTACAAGGCACAGTGAGATGGTAACAGTCAGCAACAACTGAGTACCTGCCGTGAACTTCACATATATTCGTACCAATCTTGAAAAGCATCTTGTATTTTACAGATGAGGAAAGTGAGACTCAAATACTAGACTAGGTCACATAACTGGCCTGTGGCAGGGACAGGATTCAAACCCAAGTCTGTCTGACCCCGCAACAGCCGAGCTCCTCCATGGTAGCACATGGCTCTCCAGGAGAGAGATGAAGGTATCCTGCTTCCCAAACTGGATTCTCGATAGATCCTGACGGTGGCACATTGTAGTGTCCTGGGTCATCCTCCCTACTCCCAGGTTTTCCTGCCGGCCTCCTTAGAGGCTACTTACAAGCTAAAACATGACAATCAAGTGGACAGTCCACACTTGCATAACCCAGATATCCCCTGAGGTATCCTGTCCTTTTCCATTTCTAATGAAACTGGCTCAAACATCCTTCTCGATGTGATTTTCACCCCATATCTTTCCAATACCTCCAAGAAGTTTGGGTGTCTTCTGAGCATGTACAGACTTCTCGTCAAACATTCCCACATGAAATAATGTCAGGAAATATAGGGAGCTTTTCCACCCAGATCATGGCTTGCCCACCTCCCTCCTTTGGCCAGTTAGGAAACTTCCACCCTCATTTTCTTACTGGACGCTGGAGACATTTCTTCCCACCCTCCGCTCTACGGTGATAACATCCATAAGGGGTCTCTTCAAACCCGGGGAAAGTTTCTTATCTTCTCATTTGTCCAGGACAGTAGGTTGAAGCCCAGCTTTGTCTCCCAACATTCCTCTTCACCCTTGGAGTCAGAACTCTCTCCTGGAACTCTGACCTCCAAACACTAAGTAGTAGTATTATGGAGGGTCACTGTCTACTCTCTCAGAGTCTTTACCTCCAAAAAAGAAATGGGAAGCTCTAGCAATGAGCTGGATCACTACTACAGAAATAGATGGCTTAGCTTTCCAGCCTACTTGCATATTCTCATCCTCCCAAGCCTCAGCTTCCACATGATTCAAGCCAGATTCTCTTGGCATAAGCAACGTTTCCTTAGAAACATCCATCATCATTTCCCATAGTCAGAACAAAGGGTAATTCTTCTCATCAGAATTCCAGGATTCTGCTCCACAGATACTCCCCACAGGGAACCTGAGCAATACTGTCTTCCATGGCTGGGCTCATCCCCATCACCTCCATCACAATGTCCTGAGCCGTTAGCAGCATACGCCCCAAAGACTCAAGTACAGAGAGCAATTTGTGAGTGTGGTCACCAATCATGTTCTGAGGGCTACCTCCTCCCAAAAGTGTAGGTGGAAAGCATATTCATCTCTGCTCTCCAGGTCCTTTAACCATCAGGAACTCAACCTCAGGCGGCTAAATCAAACCCGTACCAACATCTTCTTCCCCCATCAGAGCCAGAGCTTCCAGTGCTGATGTTTTGTCCCAGGATATTCCCTGAGAGTAAGCAACACCAATTCCTTCTCCCCTTTGCCTAAAATTAACCTTACTAATCAGGGAATTGGAGAAATCCCCCAGTTCTACATAGCAGTTCATATGCTTGCAGCAGTATTATACCATAAATAATGATAACCACTCACTCCAATCGTCCTTTGGACCAGTATATCTATTTTAAAACACATTCAGGGGCTTCCCTGGTGGCGCTGTGGTTGAGAGTCCACCTGCCGATGCAGGGGATGCGGGTTCGTGCCCCGGTCCGGGAAGATCCCACATGCCGCGGAGCGGCTGGGCCCGTGAGCCATGGCCGCTGAGCCTGCGCGTCTGGAGCCTGTGCTCCGCAACGGGAGAGGCCACAACAGTGAGAGGCCCGCGTGCCGCAAAGAAAAAAAAAATTAAATAAATAAATAAAACACATTCAGAGGTCTTCAGTGAGCTAGTACATGGTTCAGAAAAAAAGCTGACATGCAGACAGCTCTAGCCATACTTCTGAGAAAACTTGCTTCCATAGAATCTAAGTAGATTCTACCCATATTACTGACTTCAAGTAACATGCAAGTATAAGTAAGTATCCCAAAGTCATTGAGAGAGATAGTTGACATTTTGAGGTTGCAGATGGATGTGTATACAGTTTCATGGGTTTCCTGTCAGTTGGCTTTCCCTCCCTGCCTCATAGATCCTGCAGCACTGCAGCATCTCCATAGTATAGTATCTATTCACAGTTCACAATCCTTCTCTCCAGTGCCTGAGAATACCCACTCTTACACATTGCATATTAGGTTTGTTAATGTTGTGGCTCCAGTGTGAGTCCATTCCCCTGAAAATTCTTGCTCAGTTGTTTGATCAATAGCAAGCATATTTGCTCTGGAACTCCTAAGCCCTCCTGAACAACAAGAAATGCAAAGAAAGTAAGGACACAGAGATTTTGGTTTCCAAGATTCTTTCATGCCTAATTGGCTAGAGGATTTTTTTAGCTAAAATGTTTGCAAAATACTGCATATAACATGGTCTGTGTGAAATATGGAGAGAGAGATTAAACTATGAGGATAATCTCCGGATTGTTTCATAAATTCCCTCTGACTTTGGGCTGGTATTCCAAGGATAAGTACAGCCCCCAGGTTGGTTAGTGTGTCCTCTCCTGTATCATGAAACTCTTTGGCAGCCATCGTACGAACATGCTAGGCTGCATCTTAGAGTAAGAATTTTGTGTAAAATAGGGTTGAGTACTGTAAAGTGAAAGGTCGCTGACAAAAATTATAAACTGAGTGCTATCTGATGTGTTCTATCTTATGAAAAAGGCTCAAACCCATTTTTTTCCCAGTAATCAACTCGGGGGTAAGGAGGGGAGCAGTTGGTTTATGACTCAATTCTTGACCTTAGTCATAGTTTCCATAATATTAGTTGAGTGTTTTTGTTTCCTTTTTTCTTTTTTTTTTATCATACCATTATCTCCTCAGTGATATCCTTGTTATTCAATATGTTGACTCTGGTGTAGAATGCACCCCCTTTCCTTGATATCACAATCTCTTCATCTTACTCTAGTAATAAACAAACAAATAAATGAATAATGAATGAATACAGAAATAGAAGATACAAAACGGACTTTTGTTGTTCTTATGCACTGAATTTCAGCCCCCCACACCACATAATATGTTGAAATGTCAACCCACAGTACCCGTGTATATGACTTTATTTGAGTATAGGGTCTTTGCAGATGATCTAGTTAAGATGAGGTCATTAGGGCGGATCCTAATCCAATCTGACTATACCCTTATAAGAAAAATTTATACACAGAGACAGAAATTTGGACACAGAAACAGAGACATATAGAGGCATGATGATGTGAAGATGCAGGGAAATCAACATATACAAGCCAAGGAATACCTAAGGTTATCAGGAGCTAAGGGAGAGGAATGGAATAGATTCTACCTCATAGCCCTCTGAAGGAATCAACCCTGCCAAAACCTTGATTTTATACTTCTAGCCTCCAGAACTGTGAGACAACAAATTTCTGTTAAGTCACTCACTTCTGTGGTACTTTGTTACAGAAGCCCCAGGAAACTAACAGAGCTGAGTAGCAGATTTTACTGAACATTGACACACTGGCACAGGGGGAAGTTGGTTTACATGGTCATGATAATGACACTTAAAATTCAGTATTAAACATTCCTCCTCTTTTAATATCACTCAACTATCTCTGTCATTTTAGGCAACAGTTCCCTTTTCCCCTTGCTCCTCCCTCTGCCTCTCCTTTGCTAAGATGCAGGCATGCATTTCTTTTCATTTGCAAAGCAAAGAGATATAGCTGTCCCTCCTGATTTCTGGACTCCAGCCAATCCATGGTTTTAAGGTCTCATCCTCCAACTTCAAATAGCTAATGAAGACAAAGAGCATCATCTCCCTTCATCTCTTCCCCCTGAAGCACACTCCTTCTTTATTACTGAGTAGGTATTTCCAATAGACTCAATGCAGCCCATATACCACATGCTTATCTGAGTGTCTAGGCTTATGACCCATGTTAGGGGCAGAGAGACTCTCTCCGTGGTCTGAAGCACTCACTTTAGAGAATCAAGCCGGTTACATGTTTCCAGAAGAGATGCCAGAAGAGAAGCCATCTCTCAGATGAGAGCTCTGTTCCTATTTATTTCCTCCTCTTCCATTCAGCTGCTTTGTAAATCTCTCTCTTACATGGCACATCTTTGTTTCTATCAGTCCACATATCCTTCATGGGAGCAATTATCTGAATCTAATTTAGCACAGAAGAAGCCCAATGTTAATCTCTCAAAGTTCTTAGACATTAATTAGGATAAATAAAAATATGACTTGCAGTTTTCTTGCACTAGCAGTTTAATACCCCATGCAGTTGTCTTCTCACTTTCTTCACTATCTTTCCTTCCCTTCACAGCATAAGGGTAGGTTTGTGAACCTGTAATTCTTCACTCCATCAATATAATTTTCTTCTGTAACCTTGGCTATGGGTAAGTACTCATGATTCTTCACTACTTTTCCAGTTTAGAGGACATCAGAATCAATGGGGCACTACTGTTTCTACCAAGTGCTGCACCTAAACAAAATCATTCAGCAACACCTTCTATCATTCACTTCAAGTCAAAACAACGAAAACACGTTAGGGATCATGAGGTAGAGACAGTAATCCTGAATTAAGAATCAGAAGTCCTGGGTCTGATTTTTTTATTCTGTGTGATTTTTGGCAAGTTACTTAATCTCTCAGGATCTCAGTTTTCTTACCTGTAAAATGGAGATTATAATACCACATACCTTGTTCTTTCCTCCGCTTTAATAAAATTTTCTTGCTCCCCATGTAGAATGAATTTTGATCCATATCCCTGCTTTAACCTATCTCTATCCAATCCACCACCAAATGCATCCACTTCTCAAATTTCCCATAAATTGTGCAATTCCAAATTGTACTGACAAAACTCTAGTCCAAGTGGCACAATCTCTTGCCAATAGCATTAAATGTTTTATCTATTTGAGATCCACTGAATTTCTCCAAGACATTTTCAGGAGTGTTTTTTTTTTTTAATATAATTCAGACCATGAAACTTCCCAGATTGAAAACCCTTAAAAAATGTTTTCCAGGGTCAGCTATGCTTTATTTACAAATACATCAATCAGTGATGGCAACCTAGAGGCTTGAGCCTCTGTTTGTTTTCCCTGAAGAGTATTTCAAGAGGATTTTAATTAGATCCCCGCATTTATAAATCAGGAGATTTCATATAAAATTCAGATTCCCAAGTCTCTTGGAAAATTAGAAGATTTGGTCACACTATGACTAATTTCCTGTGGCAACAAGAAGTTGGAACAGAGTAGTTATTCCAAACTTGGACAAGACATGCCTCTCCCAGTTTGCAACACCATCCACCATTATTGTCTTCTAGGGGGCCCACTTCATTGAAGAATATACCTTGCTGGTTTCAATATGCATTTGAGTTTTTAACCTCTAGTCTGGATCAATTGAGCTGGATTTTTCCAGTCTATGTCAAGTTCCTGGCCCAATCCTAGAAATGACTTTCTCAGGACTGGCATGTATCCACAGCTAGACATATTGACATAGAGCTTTCTAAGTCTTTATTCTAAAAAACATGTAGAATGAAGGCTCACTGGGGAACTGACAAATGTACATGTATTTTTCTTTCATAAAAATCATACCACACACCTATTTAAATGGCCAGAATCCAAATACCTGATAATATCAACTTCTGGCCAGGATGCAAAGCAACAGAAACTCTCATTTATTGCAAAATGAAACAACTATTTTGAAAGACAATTTTGCAGCTTCTTATAAAACTAAACACAGTCTTACCATACTCTCTAGTAATCATGCTCCTATATATTTACCCAACTGATTTAAAAACCTATGTCCACACAAAAATCTGAATACAAATATTTATAGTAGTTTTGTTCATAATAACCAAAAACCAGAAGCAACTAAGATGTCCTTCAATAGGTAAATGGATAAACAAAATGTGATACATTCATACAATAGAATATTATTCAATGATAAAAATAAAGGAGGTTTAAAGTCATGAAAAGATATAGATGAACCTTAAGTGTTTATTTCTAAGAGGAAGAAGCCAATTTGACAAGGCTACATACTGTATGATTCCAATCAGATGGCATTCTGGAAAGACAAAACTATAGAGATAGTAAATAGATTAATGGTAAATCAGCTTGCCTCTAAGTTGAATGAATAATAAAATGAAGCAAGAAAAAACTTTTCCAAGGTCTTGTCCTTTTCTCCTAGCTAAGGGTACCTGTCCCTTTGCTGCTGCTGCTTAACTGGGGTCAACTCTATTAGTGGACTCCAACATCCAAGAGCCTCAATGTGTGTACTCTCTGGTAAAAACTGGACTAAAAAATATAACTTGAACTTAATGCTACAATCACGACACCATTTTATATAGAGTTTAGAATCCAACCAAGAGGAGAATTTCTCTGAAGAGTAGATTTCTTGTCTGTTTTCTTACCCACTTGCAAGCAGAGAAGCTTACCACCTGCAGAGAGACATTGAAGATAGCCCTTGGCACTCTTAAAGATTCAGGAGGAAGACAGTGAAAGACAGAAATGGGATGGAGACAGTCGACAACTTTAGAGGTCAAAAGTAACACTGCAATGTAAAATATAGCCTTATAAAATGTTAGCTTCGGGACAACCACAGTAGCCCCTACCTCTCCCTTGAGGAAGAGCTACTAAATGGTAGAGAGAGAGGTAGAAGTTTCTTCCCTAGTGCTTCCCTGAGTTTGAAGAACACGAGGAGAGAAGAAGCGCTTCCCATCCATTCCTGTTTGGCCCAGGCCAAAGGAATTTTGCCATTTCATATATAAGCATTGATAGTGAGGTTTGCAGCAGAGATGTTGCATAGTAAACCCCTGATGGAAGATTTGCAATGACCTGATGCAAAATCTGTAATGATGGTGGGAACAGAGAAGTCCCCATATCTTTATGCTATTCATATTATGAGGATGTTTTGTCTCTCCTTGCTTGCCAACCTCTGATCCTCTCTCACTGTCTCACACCCACCTACCCTCTACATATACACAGACACAAATTGAGGACAGCTCTGTAGCTGCAGTTTGACCAAGAAGAAAGCACACTCCTGAAAGCACATTGCCAGGAGAGGTCTTTGGTCATCTATATCCGGAAGAGAACAAGAGGCTTCTGAACCATATATGGTAACCAACTGTCCAGGTTTTCCTGGGCCTGAGGGTTTTCCCAAGAGACAGGACTTTCAGAGTTAAAACTGGATAAGGCCCAGGCAAATCAGGATAAGTTAGATACCCTAACTTAGGCAAGCTGATGAACGGCTCTTATCCTTGCTATATCAGACTTATCCTTGAGGCTTTAGGTTAAAGGCAAATACGAAAAAAGCCAAATTCCTCCTTGCCCAGCATGACTGGGATTCTTTGCGCTCCTTACTCTAGGTCAAGGAGAGCAGTACACTAGGCCCGTCTTGTGTGTCTGCTGACAAATCTTCAGGAAAGAAAAGAACAAGATTAACAGAGACTTACAGCCTCTAAAGTACTTTTTACGACCTCCTCCTACTCCCATAGCTACAAAAGTCAAAGTTGGTAGGAATGCTATGCGGAAACCACACATCCCTTGGCTCACAGAGTCAGGTCAGGATAGACTCAGAAATGGAAGTGGACCCTGAGAAGGCAAAAGAAAATATGTCTTGGTGAAGGAGAGAAGGCAGCAAAACAGAGAGGTGATTCCTTTATCAAACAAATAGATAATGTGAAGAAGGTAGAATAAATCACATTAATGCACTTCAAAGAAAATACAGCATCTTGAGAAAATGGGGGAAACTGGATAAGAATGAGGAAAAAATCAAGGTAGGAGATGACAATTCTGTAAATTTTCACAAGACAAAAGCAACAACCACCTTAGCCAAATTATATTTAAAATAAGAAAAATCTGCATATGTGTGAAGATAAAAGTTTGGAAGGCAATGAGGGTCAAGACAAAGATAAATCATGCCAGACAAATGATTACTCTTAATACGGGTATTACAGAGCAGAGGAAAGGAAAACAATAACTGCAACAGATCTTGATTTGTATTAATTGCTTGACATTGTCTAATGAAATCACCTTTGAAACATTAATTGAAATTGTCTCAAATTAAGGCAGAAATTGCAAAGAAAGCTTTGTGGGAAACGGTAATTAACTGGGTCTCTTGGGAGGTAAGTGGTTAGATGACATTAAGTTTGGTGCTGGGTCCAGCTCAGTTTGTGTTTCCAGTAATGATGTTTTGAAGGCAACCACAATGACTGAACTACAAGCCTCAGCCTTACTTAACTGGTAGTGGGAGGGTGAGGGAACTGAGTGCGGAGCTGGTGAAAGACATATTCATGAAGACAGACAAATCGCTTAGCAGCCATCTACCCACAACAGATGAGCACTATAGCAACACAAGGTCATTTAATTCTGGACCAGCATTTCAGATAGGTTGAAGGATCTGTAGTTCCCATGACAGCACTGGGGGGTTTTATGACTATGAGTGCTTCTGAAGAGTTTTGCTGTAAAAGAACTATCTAGAGAGAAATACGAGGTCTAGAAAGTCTATTTTTTTTTGCCATACATAGAAAAGCACTATAATCATTAACTTGAGATATCTGTTCTTGTGACTCTCAGTTAATTTTTCACCAAGATATATACTCAACTGCATGTACTCTCTAACAAAAATCACATATAGGGGTTTCCCTGGTGGTGCAGTGGTTGAGAGTCCGCCTGCCGATGCAGGGGACGCGGGCTCGTGCCCCGGTCCGGGAAGATCCCACATGCCGCAGAGCGGCTGGGCCCGTGAGCCATGGCCGCTGAGGCTGCGCGTCCGGAGCCTGTGCTCCGCAGCGGGAGAGGCCACAACAGTGAGAGGCCCGCGTACTGCAAAAAAAAAAAAATCACATATAAACTAGCTTCCCCCCTACATCTTTGGAGCAGTTCCTCAGAGCTATCTGAGAGGTTATCTCCCAGTTTATAGTCCTCAATAAGACCCTGAATAACCTGTATTCACACACACACACACAAAAAAGTACCACTGGTTCTTTGTTGTTGTTTTCCTGATGGGAATGTAATACAGAAAACAAGAGGAATTTGAGAAAAAGAAATAATAATCGCTTGAACAATTTCATGGAGTAGACAAAAGCATTTAATCCTTTATAAGAGGATTATATCTAGTAAGTTTATATCTAGTAAGTTTATATCTAGTAAGGGAGAATATTTGGGAAGGATGCATGGGTAGACATGTGTGATGGGTATGAGAGAGGCCTCTTCTGATTTCTCTGTTTTCAGGGATATGGAGCAGTGTCAGTAGACTGTGGCCTACGGACAGGCACTGGTCCACCACCCATTGTTTTCTGGTTCCCAATAAAATGAGGACATAATTGAGGGCATGTGTTTAGAAAGTATTATGACAAACTGTCAGAGTATTCTTATGTCTGTTGAATCTAATATTAAGAATCTAAGGTTCATTTTTTTGGTCTGTTCTTGTTTTCTTCTTTTCCTTTTTCTGCACACCAGAATAAACACTTATAGTATTTTTAAAAAGTAGCAGATTGAAAACTTTTTAAATTTAGAAATCATGAAAAAGAGCAACAGACTAGATATAAAAAAGAAAAATCCTTCCCCACTCAGTCTGAGAAGCACTGATGCAGGATTCAAGGTCACCACCAACTAAAGTGCGGATAATAGAAGAGGTGTTGGTGATGAGGCTAGAGGAGATGTGAAGTAATTAGAAAAATGCATGAATGAATGGACTATGGTAGCAGATCTTGATGTGTGGTCATCAGACCAGCAGCATCAGCAGCATCTAGAAACTTGTTAGAAATGAAAATTCTCCAGCTCCACGCAGACTAACTGAATCAGAAACTTACAATATGTATTTTGTAAAGCCCTCCAAGTGACTCTGATGCTTACTAAAGGTTGAGAGTCACTGGAATAGGAAAATGCAGTAGAATTAATGGGCACAGCACTAAGAATCCATTTGAGATCTGGACTCCTACATTTAAAGTGAGTTCAGACAGCATGGCTTGGAATTTTCTCCTTTTAACACTTCCATTTTAGGACTTCTGACTTGTAGAATTGTAAATTAATAAGTTTATCTTGCTTTAAGTCACTAAGTTTATGGTTATTTGTTACAGCAACAGTGGGAAACCAATACACACTCCTTCCAGGAAACCAGATGAACTTCCCACAGTCTTCCATACTCTTTCTTCCCCCACCCACAGTATAGGCACAGAGGATCCAGGAGAGGACCCCAAGTCCCTGCTGGAGGATGACACTGCAAGATGCAGCAGCCTGAGCCCTGGAATCACCACTTAGGAAACCACCTGTATTTAACTGTTATGTAGGAGAGAAATAAACACTATTCTGTTAAAACTCGGGGATTTGGGGGTTTATGTTAGAGAGCAGCCAGCCTAGACAGATTAATATTGAGAGTGATCTTGATGGTGGTAAAATTGTGAGTGCTGGGAGGGGAGTGAGAAGCAAAAAGAAGTCTGACAAGAAGTGCACAGAATACTGCAGCTTTCTCTTCACTTCTGCCAAGGGTGCTATGGAGAGAGGCCACAGGAGAACCTGTAGTACTGACATATGATAACTATAGCCTAGTTAAGGACTATAATCACATCAAAGGAAAATAATTAGCTCATATATTAATGAGGTTCTTTTGTAGTCCTAATGTGAATGGTAATTGTTTGTATATTAAGACTTAATGCCTTGATCAGGTGCAAGAAATGTGAAAACAGTCATTCCCGACTCCCTGATGAGGATTATTTAAGTCCTCCTCTACACCTCTACTTGGGAAACTAAAGACTGTCAGGAAAACAAAAAAATAAATAAAGACTGAAGTTCAAACAAATCAAGTGAGCACAGCTGGCTTAAATGGATAAGTGTTAACCAGTAACTGAATTAATTCTTCTTTCTTTCAGATCTATCTTTAAACTTGATTCCTTTTAAACATATACCCATCTGCACCAAGCTTCATTCTGTCTGCCTTCTAAATTTCCAAAGTTTGGTTTAACCAAAACACTAATTGCCTCTCCTCATTCACCTACACATTAGCCTTAGCAATAGATACATCAAAAATCCAAGAAAGCAGTGCCATAGAAATGAAAAACAAGTTTCATACATTAGAATACTTGGAGTGTCTATAAGGAACAGCAACTATGACAATGGGGTAAAACTCAGGTGAAAGTCAGTAATTTAAAACCAAGTTGTAAATAAATAATAGAAAGTTAAACTGTCAAAAACAATTATGCAGTGGTAGCCTAGATTAAATAAACAAATGGTAGTGATGGTGAGAACAGGTTAATCCTCAAAGTTTGTTCTGAAATTTTAAAAGATCAGTGATTGGCATTTAAAAGCAGGGAGTTTCGTTTTCTATTTTAATGCAAAAAAACAGATTTTAAAATAAAGGATAAAAAATTTTGTAAATTGAAACACATTGAGGTCATTGTCAAAGATCTTTGGGAAGACTAGAATAAATACTGAAGGCATAATAATACCAGAATTTGAGTGGCGACCCACACCAGGAATTTCTGGAAAGGAGCAACATTTCTTAGTCATCTCTACATCTTCAGCATCAGTCACAGTACCTAAAACAAGTTTCCAAAAAATACATTTATTTTAATGAGCAGAATATATGATCATTCCATTTGTACCACTTGGCAATATGGGTTTTCATTCCATAGAATGAAAAGTCTCCATGCCAAAAAAAAGGAATAAATCTAATAAAAGTCAGCCATTTGCAGAAATGCCCAATTAATTCCACTTTTGAGTGGCTGACAGAATGTAAACAGTCGTCATTAGACAAAGATAGACAACCGAATGGACGTAGTACGTGCCATGCCACCACCAAGATACAAAGTTATGCCACGTGTATCCTCAAATTTGTCGTTTCTTTTTGTTCCTGTCTAATCATGATGTTTCCTTGCGGAAATCTGAAAGAACAACTAATATTAGCTGAGACTTTAGGGAGGATATTCATTATAAGCTACAGCTGGCTGAAGGACAAAAATCATTGATTTTCAAAGGCATTTTGAACCGTGACTAAATTATGTGGTCAGAGTTTGCAATGATGAGCGATAAGTCAAAAAGAGCAATTTTTCTTTTTTTAATAACTGTGTAGACAGTGACGGCCCATGCTGACATTCAGCAGTCACATTTTCAGTAACTCAGGGGTTTTAATTTAACATAGTCCCCTGTTCCTACCAACACAACATATAGATGCAATCATACTTATTTCACTTGTATACTCTCACCCCCCTCTCAAGAATTCCTGACAGATTTCTCTGACCTACCATGTTGTTTTGGGCTCAGTTATGTTTTCCTATAATTCATATGTTGAAGCCATAACCTCCAGATGGGCCTCAAAATATGACAGTATTTGGAGATAAGGTCTTTAAAGAGGTGATTAAATTAAAATGAGGTAATTAGAGTGGGCCCTAATACAATTTGACTGTCCTTATAAGAAGAGGTGATTTGGACATCCAGGGAAACACCAGGGTTGCAGGTGCACCATGTGAAGACACAGCAAGAAAGCAGCCATGGGCTTCCCTGGTGGCGCAGTGGTTGACAGTCCACCTGCCGATGCAGGGGACACGGGGTCGTGCCCCGGTCCGAGAAGATCCCACATGCTACGGAGCAGCTGGGCCCGTGAGCCATGGTCGCTGAGCCTGCGCGTCCAGAGCCTGTGCTCCGCAACGGGAGAGGCCACGACAGTGAGAGGCCCGCGTACCACAAAAAAATAAAAAATGAAAAAGAAAGCAGCCATGGGCTTCCCTGGTGGCGCAGTGGTTGACAGTCCACCTGCCGATGCAGGGGACACGGGTTCGTGCCCCGGTCCGAGAAGATCCCACATGCTACGGAGCAGCTGGGCCCGTGAGCCATGGTCGCTGAGCCTGCGCGTCCAGAGCCTGTGCTCCGCAACGGGAGAGGCCACGACAGTGAGAGGCCCGCGTACCACAAAAAAATAAAAAATAAAAAAGAAAGCAGCCATGTGCAAGCCAAGGAGAGAAGCCTCAGAAGAAATCAAACCTGCTGACACCTTGATCTTCAACTTCCAGACTCCAGAACTGTGAAAAATTAAATTTCTGTTGTTAAAGCTACTCAGTCTGTGGTATTTTGTTATGGCAGCCCTAACAAAATAACACAGATCAGGTCTGAATTCTTTCTGGCTTTAAAAATCTTGCCCCAGCCAACTTTTCTGATCCAAATTACCAACATGCACCCTCAGATCTCACCTTAGTGTCCTACACACGTCTGAGGGATCCTATATTACCTTTCATCCTGGATGCCCCTGCTAGGGATGCTCTTTCTCCTCTTATGTCATTCATAACCACAAGTCAGGAGTATCACAAAGTCTGCTTTAGCCCAGCCCAGGCTCATCTCTTCCTCCTCATAACACCTACCTGGTGTTATGACACTGAAAATGGAATTATTCTCAAAATCCCAAACAAATTCAATTCTACTGAGAACCCTGAGGACAGTACCACCAGTGCCTAAAACAAAGTGTGACATACAGAGGTACTTCAAAAATACTGGTTGAATGAATAAACTATCCAGAGAGGACTTTATTATTTCCTTATTTTTCACATGATAATTTTTATATTTCTTAATTTACTCATCTAGTTAAGACGTAGTTAATGAGCCTCTTGTGTGTTTCTGGTTCTGTACTAGGCACTGAGGATACAGAAATAAATGGTATGAATTAGGTCCTCTGACTTACAGATAAGTAAACTGATTAACTATTACCTTTAACCCTCTCAGGAACATCAGGGTAGATACTGTACTGAAACTACTGAACAGATGAAGAAATTCAAAGTCCGAGAGGTTGCTTCACTTACAAATGATCCAGGATCATTTGGAGAAGACGTGGTATAACTTGGCAGAAGCACAGGTGTATCAAATTCAGCCCCACTTGCTCTGAACCACTGTGCTATCGTTCTGTTCTGAGGAAGTGCAGGAGCAGAGGTGGCTCCAAGTGGCCTTGTGGGGGACAGTCCTGAAGACCTTGCAGTGGAGCCCTTTGGGATTGGGGGCTGAGTGGTATATGGGGAAGCAGGGCTAACTGTGGAAATCAATTAGGAGCAGAAGGAAGTCCGAAAGTATGGAAAGGGCCTTAAAGGGGCTGGTTTTCTTTAAAGCTAGACCTAGGCTCCCAAAGTGAAAGCAGAGAGGAGAGGGCTCAGGTAGGGTTGCCAGATAAAATACCAAATATCTAGTTAAATTTGAGTTTTATGTAAACAATGAATATATTTTACTACACGTATGCTATATATGTGTGCATATAAATATACATGATGGTCTTTTTGTTGCTGTTATTAAATCTGGCAATCCTAATTTCTGATCTTTTGGATGTTTCTTCAGCTACATTCCTCGGGTCAGGAAGTAGAAGGGACTCAGGAAAGAGCCCCACCTGGAATGTAGTATGCATTTGGTCACAGCGTTGCCCATGTGTCATCCCTAAAGAACCTGGGACTTCTGTGCCAGGGAGGATGCTGACAGGCTGTAGGAGGATCAGAGGGCATTAACCCAGCTGACCTCAAAGCCTGAAATGTGCTTCCTCTTCCCACTTAATCCTATATTTAAAGATCAAATTTCCAAGGTAAACTCAAATCCAAAATACCTGATTATTAATTAGCTTCTGCTTAGATAGATTTAATGCACAAATCCCAATGTGAGCCAAAACCAGATAATCCCACAAAGTACATTAAGCATGACCTTGTTTCCATGAAGTAACTCCTTATAAAATAAAACCCACACTATTTGGCATGATATCCAAGGCTGACCTCAAACTACATTTCTAGACTCAACTCTTTCCACAACAGCTCCAGAGTTGTGTGAAATACAACAGGTCCTGGAGTACAGTCAAACCAGTGACAGCCCCAAGTCTGCCTATGCTATTCCTCTCCCCAACAGAGACCCTACACTTCATTTTTGACTGTCAATATCTAAGGTGAGGGAGGCAATGATAGTATCAATACTTCCCCACCCTTGCCTTCTAGCCCATCATACCACCAAGATACCAGCTGCATGCACTGTTATTATTCACACTCTATACAGCCAGTGTCACTGACTGAGAGTTCTCAAGGAAGTAGACATTGATACAGAGTTAAGAATACAAAGGGTTATTGACAAATAATATCTGTGAAAGGAAAAGGGAGGAAGCAATACTGGACAGAGGAGAGAGCTACTGGGAGATGCCAATCTAATGATGCTTTGCCATCCCAACAGGGTACTCCAGAGCAAAAACGGCCCATCAGAGAAATCCCAAAATGGGCAGAAATGGTTAGGCCCTTGTACCACTGCGCTGCAGGCTTTGGCCAGAATCCAGCCTGAGAACAGCATGGCCAGAGCTAGAAATGAGGCATACCCTGACAATGCTAATAGTTGAAAGCTATCAGCTGATCACATCCCACAAGTAAGTAAAGAGTCCTTTTTTTAAGGAGGACCCTGAGAGGAACATCTACATGGCTGTCACAGCCAGAAAGGGACTCCTAGGCAGGGTTAGTCCTTGAAATGACTTCAGAGGCATTCCACTCTGAAATATCCCCTAAAACTGACATAACACCTGAATTCTGCCATTCAAGTGTCATCTCTTTTAGGATATTAAAGATCTCTGGAATTTCTGAGATTCTCAGTATACTTCTTAAAATACATATACACTCCTAGACTAAATCCATCAGCACACGTAAACAGAAAAAATTCATAACAATTGTGGCGGTATTGGATGATAACTGATGCCATGGGTGTGGGGTTTGACAGCCCTGGATATGAGTGCTTGCTAAAGGAACACATAGTTAATTGTCTTCCGCCACAGGAACTAGGCAATGGTTGACCTGTTTGTTTGCGTTCAGGAATGCAAAAGGAAAAAGAGAAGGTTAAAAAGAGGTAAGGTAGATAGGGGATTCATATTGAGCATGATTCTGACCCATATCAGGAATGCTAAGATTCCCCAGTTTGCTACTCAGTGACCCAAGCAAGTTAGCCCTGCCAAAGAATCCTGCTGGAGAGGAAGGGCTTTCAATATATAGAGTCCATTCCAGGAGCACAGGACTTAGTGGAAGGATGTGAGCTGTTCAAGCTGAATAGGCGTCTATGGTTCTCTGGTCCCCGCTGGGGCAACATGATAGATGAGATAGAATCTCTGTGGTAATGAAATTTCACAAAGACCAAGAAGTAAATGCACAATGTCAATCAAGAATAAAGAATACGGGCTTCCCTGGTGGCGCAGTGGTTGAGAGTCCGTCTGCCGATGCAGGGGATGAGGGTTCGTGCCCCGGTCCGGGAGGATCCCACATGCCGCGGAGCGGCTGGGCCCGTGAGCCATGGCTGCTGAGCCTGCGCGTCCGGAGCCTGTGCTCCGCAACGGAAAAGGCCACAACAGTGAGAGGCCCGCGTACCACAAAAATACATGGCACATTCTGGGAAATAAGGGCAGATCTGCATTGCTGGAACTTAACCGAGCCAGAATGCTGGGAGATGAAGAATAAAGAGCCAATCCATCAACCAAGCCTTGGGAGAGCAGGCTCCAACTTTGATAAACAGCATCATCCAATAAGCCTTACCCAAGACTACTTCTTGTCCATCTCACTCTTCAGTCATCACTAGGAGAAATTCTCCATAAAGGAAAGGCAGACTCAGTAAAGAACTGAAGAACTGAGAGCACCCATTACATGAAATCAACTTTTTCCCAAGAAAGAACATCTATTTTTGCGCATACATGTAAAGCACTTTTATAAGTGTTTTTATCTGGAAGATAATCTTCACAACAATTCAATAGTAAGGTATTAATACTCGCATTTTATTGATAAGGAAACTGAGGTTTAGAAGAGTAACTTGTCCACAGTTACATGAAGCCTGGAAAAGGCAAGATCAGAACCCAGGTCTAACTCAAAAAAAAAAAAAGAATAAAGAATACTACTCAATATGTGAGAATAGGGTACTGTAGAGTCTCTCAGGAGGCCATGAAGTCCTTTCTGAGAGTTCAGAGGAACCTGCTTCCAAAAGGGAAATTCAGAACAAAATTCTAAAATGTTTTAAATTTGACCAGAATAGTGAGAAAGGTTTACAGGAAGAAGTATATGCAAAGGTTGAGAGGAGGAAGTGTAACATGTTTGGGAACTGCCAGGTGTTCGGTATGCCTGGAGTAAAGAGGCTGAGAATTAAGAGAGAGGAAACTGAGAAACATGGAGAAATGTGGCTGGAGTGCTAGGTGGGGGCCAGATCCCGAAGGGCATTGCTCTTATGTTAAGGAATTTGTATTTCATCCTGACAGCAATAGGGAGTCACTGAGTGATTAGTACAATGCCTAACACATAGAAAGCACTTATTAATATTACAAGTTATTCAATCATTCATTCAACAAGTGCTTACTGAACATTTAAAGGACTATGTGCCAGACACCTTCCTACGATGGGATTTAAAAAAACAGTGAATAAAATCTGGAACTGAATCTTTTTTCTTGGAGAGGTCTCCTATCTAATGGGAGAATCAAACATCAATAAACACGAACACACAAATGTAACACTGCAACCAAATTAGTGCCATGAAAGAGACATGTATAGTACTGTGAGGTTTCTGTGAAGAATTGGTAATGCCCTGAGATATAAAAGAAGAGTAGCCATGACTAAGGAAAAGCAGGTTAGTGGTAAGAGTGCAGAGCAATGGGAAAAGCTTGAATAAGGACCTTGAGTAGGGATGCTGCATGGCTTGACTAAGAGACCAAAAGAAGATCAGATGTCTTGAGCCCCAGAAGCTCAAGAAAATATGGAAAGAGATAAGGCTGGAGAAAGAGGAAGGAATATCCCCATCCAGGGCTTGTATGCAAGTGATGAGAACTTAAGTTTTCATTGTGTGAGTAATAGGAAGATAGGGAGTTTTTAATCTGCATGCTAAGCGAGATACAACAGATACATGATGTAATGTGACTCCTGAAAAGATCTGTCTTGTTATAGTATGAAGAACAGAGCAAGGGAGGCGTGGGAGCCTTTGGAACTGAAAAGAGATGACTGTGACTTGCACTTTGATGATGGCAGTGAAGATAAGCAAAAAGAAGCAGTAAGTATCAAAATAACAGGACTCTGATGGATAATATATCACATAACCAGGTGAATGATGCTGTCATTTACTGAGATGTGAACTCTGCATCAGACTTGGGGAAATCATGAGTTCAGCCTGAAATATGTTAAATTTAGCTGATATTGAGAGAGATAAATAGAAATGTCAATTATGCACCGAGCTCTGACTTTATAAAATACATATATAAAGTATATATATATATATACATACATATATAAAATCTGCATGCAGTTCGTAACTGATCCTAGGTTAGCGGATGAGCTAACCTAGGGAGGAAGTGTAAAGTGAACTAATCTGATTTGCCTCATGCAAATGTCACATGGGCTACAGTATAAAGAATGGATTGGAGGAGGAGTTCCCAAGATGGCAGAGCAGAAAGACTGAGCTCACATTCTCTCAGGAACAAAGCAAAATTACAACTATTTATGCAACAACTATCAATGAAAAAGAAGGGAATCTACCAGAAAAGATCTTCTACAACTAAAGTTATAAAAAATGAATCACAACAAGTTGGGTAGGAGGTACAGAGTCACGGTATAGTCAAGACCCAAAACCCCAGGTGGGCAACCCATTAAAGGAAAAATAATTACAATTGTAGAGGTTGTCCCCCAGGAGTGAGGGGTCTGAGGCCCACATCAAGCTCCCCAGCCCACAGGTCCTGCGCTGGAAAGATGAGCACTGAGCACATTTGGCTTTAAAGGCCAGCAAGGCTCACTTTCAGGAGACCCAGAGGACTGTGGGAAATAGAGCCTCCACTCTGAAAGAGCACACGCAAAATCTCACGTGCTCCAGGACTCAGGGAAGAAGCAATAACTTGAGAGTAACCTAGGTCAGACGCACCTGCTGATCTCAGAGTGTCTCCTAGAGAGGCAGGAGGCAGCTGGAGGTCACCCTGGGGACACAGACACTGGCGGCAGCCGTTTTAGGGAGCTCGTTCCACCACGTGGACACTGGTGCTGATAAGCGCCATGTTGGAATTCTCTCTAGCTTATTGGCCTCAGGATCCAGCCCTGCCCCCACCCACCAGCCTGCAGGCACCAGAACTGGAAAGCCTCAGGCCATAGCTTCAGGACACAGCCTTTCCCACCAGAGACCCTGGGACCCAGCTCTACCCACCAGTGGACAGGCGCCAGCCCCAGAATGCCCCGGGGCCCCAGCCCCACCCACCAGCGAGTGTTAACACCTATCTTTCTCAAACTATTCCAAAAAATTGCAGTGGAAGGAACACTTCCAAACTCATTCTATGAAGCCTGCTTCACCCTGATACCAAAACCAGAGAAAGATATCATAAAAAAAAAGAAAATTATGGGCCAATATACCTGATTAACATAGATGCAAAAATCCTCAAGAAAATATTAGCAAACCAAATCAAACAATACATTAAAAGAATCATACACCATGACCAAGTGGGTTTTATCCCAAGGATGGTTCAATATATACAAATCAATCATTGTGATACACCACATTAACAAATTGAAGAATAAAAACCATATGATCATCTCAATAGATGCAAAAAAAGCTTTTAGCAAAATTCAACATCCATTTATAATAAAAGTGCTCCAGAAACTGGGTATAGAAAGAACAATAAACATTAAAGAACACACTCTTAAACAACAAGTGGGCCAATTAAGAGATCAGAAGGAAAATTTGTAAATATCTTTAGACAAGTGAAAATGAAAACACAACATGTCAACATTTATGGCATGTAGTCAAAGAAGTGCTCAGATGGAAGTTTATACTTGTAAATGCTTACGTTAAAGGAGAGAAAGGTCTCAAATTAACAACCAACTTTACAACTAAAAGAACTAGAACAAGAAAAAACAAACTAAGCACAAAGATAGTGGGAGGAAGGAAATAATAATAATAAAGATTAAAAATAATATAAAGATTATAGAAGAGATAAAGAAAGTAGAAAATAGAAAAAAAACAATAGAAGAAATCAATAAATCCAAGAACTGGATCTTTGAAAAGATAAAAAAT
Source organism: Lipotes vexillifer (assembly GCF_000442215.2). Lineage (NCBI taxonomy): Eukaryota > Metazoa > Chordata > Mammalia > Artiodactyla > Lipotidae > Lipotes > Lipotes vexillifer. Next base: position 113,560 of record NW_006798979.1, on the reverse strand, counting down.
TGAAAAAAAATCCCACAAAACTTTAGCTAGACTCACTAAGAAAAAAAGAAAAGACAAATAACCGAAATCATAAATGAAAGAGGGGACTACAAATGTCACAGAAGTTAAAAAAAAAAAAAAGTGTGCTATGAACAATTATATGGCAACAAACTGGATAACCTGGATGAATAAGACAAAATCTGAGAAACAAACAACCTACCAAAACTGAATTATAAAGAAGTAAAAAATCTGAATAGACCTATAACTCATAAGGAGATTGAATCACTAATCAAAAACCTCTCAATAAGGAAATTCTCAGGGCCAGATGTTTTCATTGGTGAATACCAGCAAACATTTAAAGAAGAATTATCACCAAAACTGCTCAAACTTTTCCAAGAAATTGAAGAGAGGGGAACATTTCTTAGCTCATTTTATGAGGCCAACATTTTGCTCAAATCAAAGTCAGACAAAGACACTACAAGAAAAGAAACCTACAGACCAATATCCCTTATGAATATTGATGCCAAAATCTACAACAAAATACTAGAAACCTGAATTCAACAGCATATTAAAAGGATTATATGCCAAAACCAAGTGAGATTTATTCCTGGAATGCAAGAATAGTTTAATGTACAAAAATCCATCAATGTAATACACCACATTATAACAAAATGAAGGGGTAAAAACACATGATCATCTCAAATGATGCAAAAAAAGAGTATTTGAAAAAAATTCAATACCTGTTCATGATAAAGCAATAGTCAATAAATTAGGAATAGAAGTAAATTATCTCAGCATAATAAAAGCCATATATAAAAAACCCACAACCAGTACCATATGCAATAATGTAAGCTTTTCTTCTGAGAGCAGGAAGTAGAAAAATTTGCCTGCTTCCACCACTTCTATTCAACATAGTACTGAAAGTCCTAGCCACTACAATTAGGCAAGAAAAATAAATAAAAAGCATATAAATTGGAAAAGAAGAAGTGAAATTATGCTTGCAGACATCATGATCTTTAGGGTAGAAAATCTTAAATTACACACACACACATACATACTCACACACCTCAGAACAAATGAATTTAGCAAAAGTTGCAGGATATAAAATCAACACACAAAAATCAATTGCACTTCTATGTACTAAAAATGAGCAAACCAAAAAGGAATTTTTTAAATTGCATTTACAATAACATCAAAAACAATAAAGTAAATAGGAATAAACTTAACCAAGGAGACAAAAGACTTGTACACTGAAAACTATAAAATGTTGCTGAAAGAAATTAAAGATTTTAAAAAATGGAATGGATTCTGTTCATGGATTGCAAAACTTAATATTGTTAAGATGTCACTATTACCCAAAGTGTTCTACAGGTCCAATGCGATCCCTACCAAAATTTCAATGACATTTTTTTGAAGAACTAGAAAAAGTTCACCTAAAATCCCTATGAAATGTCAAGGGGGCGCTCAAACAGCCAAAACAATCTTGAAAAAAATGAACAAAGTTGGCGGTCTCACACTTCCTGATTTTAAAACTTACTGCAAATCCACAGTCATCAAAACAATGTTGTACTGGCATAACAACAGATACATAAACAGTAGACTAAACAGAGATCCCAAAAATAAATCCTTGCATATATGGTCAAATGATTTTCAACAAAGATGCCAAGACAATTTAATGGGGAAAAGAGCCTTTTAACAAATAGTGATGGGAAAACTGGATGTCCGCACGTGAAAGAATGAAGCTGGACCCTTACCGTACACTATATACAAAAAATAACCAGAAACGGATGAACAACCTAAACATAAGAGCTAAAACTATAAATTCTTTGAATAAAACGGTGGCAAATCTTCATGATATTAGATTTGACGACGATTTCTTGGCTATGACACCAAAAGCACAGGCAACAGAAGAAAAAATAGACTTTGTCCAACTTCATCAAAATTAAGAACTTTGTGCATCAAAGGACACTCACAACAGATTGAAATGACAACCCAGAGACTGGGAGAAAATATTTGCAAATCACATATCTGATAAGGGATTGACATCCAGAATATATAAGGAACTCCTACAACTCAATAACAACAAAAACATACAAACTGATTTAAAACTGGGCAAAGGACTTAATAGATATTTCTCAAAAAATGTATATAAATGGCCAGTAAGCACATGAAGAGATGCTCAACGTCACTAGTCATTAGGAAAAGGCAAAACGAAACCGCAATGATATACCACTCCACACCTCTTAAGTGGCTATTATAAAACAAAGTAACTAACACAAACAAAAAACAGAAAATAACAACTGTTGGCAAGGATGTGGAGAAACTGGACTTGTACATTGCTGGTGTGAGTGTAAAATGGAATAGCTACCATGGAAAATGTTATGGTGATTCTTCAAAAAAATTACATGGAATTACCATGTGATCCAACAATTCCACTTCTGGGTATATACCCAAAACTTGAATAGTTACTGGTATACCTACGTTCATAGCAGCATTATTTAGAGTAGCTAAAATGTGGAAGCAACTCATGTCCATCAATAGATGAACAGATAAACAAAAATGTACATACAATGCAATATTGTTCAGCTTTAAAAAGAAAGGAAATTTTGACACATGGTACAACCAGGATGAACCCTGAAAACATTATGCTATGTAAAATAAGCCAGTCACAAAAGGACATGTATTGTATGATTCCTGTTATATAAGGTCCCTAGAGTAGTCAAACTCACAGAGACAGAGAGTACAATGATTGTTGCCAATGACTTGGAAGAGGGGGAATAGGAGTTAGTGTTTCACAGGTACAGAATTTCAGTTGAGGAAGATGGAAAAGTTCTGAATGGGGCTGGTGGTTTCAGAATAATGTGAATGTAATTTAATGCCACAGAACTATACATTTAAAATGGTTAAAATGGTAAATTTATGCTATGTATGCCTTACCACAATAAAAAAGTTACAAAAACTGTGGGATACAGCTAAAAACCATGCTTAAAAAGAAATTTATAACATTAAATGTGAATACTGGAAAAAATTCTCAAATTATTGACTTAAGCTTTCATATTAATCTTTAAAAAGAAATGAAAATTAAAACCAAAGATGCAGAACACAGGATATAACAAAGATAAGAGTAGGAGAATCAATCAAAGAGGAAACAAAATTGAAAGAGAAAATTTAACGTGATCAAAAGGTGTATATTTAAAAGATTAACAAATCGAAAAATTATCAATACTAGTAATGAGAAGGGTGATATTACAACAGATCCTATGAAAATTAGAATAAAAGTAAGGGAATATTTTGAACAAGTTCATGTCAGGAAATTTCATAATTTAAATCAAATGGATAAATCTGTGAAAAACACGAATTATGAAAGCTCAGTAAAGAAGAAATAGACAAAAAGAATAGTTCTAGATCTATTTTTAAATTAATTTATAGTTATAAACCCTTCTATAAAGAAAATACGGGTCCCAGATTTCACCTGGTGAATTTTGCTAAACATTTAAAGAAAATATAATGTCAATTCTATACAAAATATATATTTTTTTAAGTACAAGAGGAGGGAGTACTTCTCAACTCTATGAGTATTACCCTGATGGGAGAAAAAAAAAAAAAAAAAACTAACTCCATCTCAATATTTCTCATGAACATAGACACAAAAATTCTTAGCAAAATGTTAGCATATTGAATTCAATATGTAAAAAAGATATACGTAATGACCAAAGAGATTTTATCCCAGGAATGTAAAGCTAGCTTAGAATTCAAAAAATCAATGTAATTTACAATTACAGACTAAAGGAGAAAAAACATATAGCAATTGTGATGGATGAAAATAAAATGCTTTGACAAAATTCAACATCCATTCACAAGAAAAACTCTCAGCAAACTAAGAAGAGAGGGAGACTTCCTCAATCTGATGAAAGACATCTATACAAATCTTAAACCTGTCATCACCACTAAGGATAAAATAGTGAATACTTTTCCTCCCAATATCAGGAAGAAGGCAAGGATGTCTATTCTCACCATATTTATTCTAGACTGTATTGGAGGATGAAAAGGTCAAATGTAGACACATTAGTAGACAGTCCTAGCTGTTAGTGTCAACTGCCAGTCACGTGAGTGATTCATCTTGTATGTCTAGCCCAGCTGAACCTTTGAATATTTCCAGTCTCAGCCACTATTTGGCTGCAACCTCACGAGCGACTCCAAGGAATAATCACCCAGCTGAACCAAGTCTATCCACAGAAATGCAAGACAAATTATGGGATATGGGGATATAAGTATACGTATAGCTGATTCACCTTATTATACAGCAGAAACTAAGACAACAGTGTAAAGCAGTTATACTCCAATAAAGATGTTTAAAAAAAAAGAAGAAAAATGCTGACCAAAAAAAATTGTTGTTTTAAGCCATTAAATGTTGAAGTATTTTGTAACCCAGCAATTGACAACTGATATCAAAAATATTTGCAATAGCAAAAAAGAAACCAGACAATATTACTTAGGGATAAACCCTATAAAACCTCCAGAATACTGCTGAGAAACTGAAGCAGCATGAACACACTGCAGCTTTTCCTGTCTACAGGCGTCCAGCAACTGTTAAAAAATGCAGCTTCTAGTAGCCTTGTTCCCAATAGGTGAGCCAATCCATGTTGTCTGGGGACCTTTGCAGCTAATAAATTGTTCTTTCTAAAGCCAGCTTCTGGGACAACAGTCTGTCTCCATTTCGCTGCCCAAGTAAAGATTCTCCAAGGATAAATATGGAGAGATCTGCAAATGTTCTTCCTTCCAAGATCAAAGGAGACTCCAGAGTTTTGTCTAAACTACAGAAAGACCATATACAAAATCCATGCCCCTTTATGAAACACATCCTATTCTCTGCTCTGAATGCAGTTCCTGGGAGCTCAGTCTCCTGGGAACATGACACTGCACTGGGCTAACTCAGCAGTGCTCTGGGAGGGGTGTCAGGAAATGCCATCAGCCACCAATACACCAGAAACGCTGCTCGGCACATGGTACCTCAGACACACTGCCACTTTCAAATGTATCACTGTTTGAAATATATCACTGTATTTCAGTTCTTATTCTGTGCTGAAAACCTTGGTATGTATCTTATTTAATTCCTTACAGCAACCGGTTTTTTTCAATTCCAAAGTTGCAGAGATTCCCAACCATGCTAAGAAAATATTTTTAGCCCCATTTTTCACGTAGAAAAACTGATTCGTAGAATCTATTTCATCAGTAGAACCTACATTCTATCTGAATTTGAAGTCTTTGCTTTGTTCATCTCCACTTTGCCTCTGCTTGCTTTTTTCCCTGTTTGCTGACTTATCTGTGTCCCCCATTAGACTATGAGGCCATCAAGTACAAAGGCTATGCCTTATTAATTTTTAGATCTCTAGGAAATAGCATAGTGCTTATCTCTTAATCACTATTCACAAAATGTCACTTCGACTTTTGGATTAGAAGTTGCATCACACATATCTTAGTCTAAGTATTATCTCCCTCAACCAGACTGTAAGATCCCGTAAGGCAGGGGTCACATTTTATTCACCTTTGCATTCTTGGCATCTAGCTCGAGGGCTGGCACACAGTGAAAGTTTCATAGTAGGATAAGTGACAGACGCAACTCACCCAATTGCCCTGGCCTTCACTAGCCAGCAGTAAAATTCCCAGAAGAGCTATAGAAAGCAGTAGGGGTATTAATGAAATAAGAGTCTGTGGGGGCTTCCCTGGTGGCGCAGTGGTTGAGAGTCCACCTGCCGATGCAGGAGACACGGGTTCGTGCCCCGGTCCGGGAAGATCCCACATGACCCGGAGCGGCTGGGCCTGTGAGCCATGGCTGCTGAGCCCGCACGTCCGGAGCCTGTGCTCCGCAACGGGAGAGGCCACAACAGTGAGAGGCCCACGTGCCGCAAAGAGTCTGTGAATAATTTAGTAATTAACATTGTCTATATTTTGCATTTATTTGCATAATGCTTCTTAGCTTATGAAATGTTTCCACATCCATTTTCTAACATAATCTTTCCAAGATCCCTATGAGGTGCAAAAAGCAAATACAATCGGCATTTTATAGAAAAGATTCTGTGTCTTGCCCAAAGATACAAAACTGGATAGTGGAGACGTTAGAAATAATACTCAGATCTCCTGTCCTGTGTAGAACTTTTCCCACCGGATCACCCTTTGACCAAGGTGAACAACCGAGCATTCACTTCGGAATCCAACCATTTACAGCTGTGGGCCTGCAGTCAGGTTTTTAAAATTTTTGAACTTCAGTGTCCTCTTTTGTAAAATTGCAATAATAATTATTAACCTGACTTCCCCAATCAAGTCACATTTACTAAAATATCTATTAATATTAATCTGTACTAATATGTTAATTTAATAATAGAATTAATTGTATTACTAGAATAATATTTATTGAGTCATATTTATTCTTTTTATTAAAAATAAAAGTGCAAAGAAGAAAAAATACTGACTGACTCCAATGTAAAAGTATTAAAATTCTGAGGAAGAAATGAGAAATCTTCCCCAAAAAGCAGAGAGATTTGACAAGTAATATCTTTCCTAAATTCTGCTCCTTGTTTTCTTCTAAGCCTAGGAGTCTAGTGGGGTAGAGCTGACTGTTATCCCAAACCAGCCCTCATCAATAATTTAGGAAGCCTCCAGTATCCAGCCTGGTTGGCTCTCCCTGCACTGCAATCCAGGATTTGAGCTGCACTGCTGATTCTTTAACCTAGCTCTTCACTACCACATTAAGAATGATTTTGGGGGCTTCCCTGGTGGCACAGTGGTTGAGAGTCCGCCTGCCGATACAGGGGACACGGGTTCGTGCCCCGGTCCGGGAGGATCCCACATGCCGTGGAGCGGCTGGGCCCGTGAGCCATGGCCGCTGAGCCTGCGCGTCCGGAGCCTGTGCTCCGCAACGGGAGAGGCCACAACAGTGAAAGCCCCAAATAACGCAAAAAAAAAGAATGCCTTTTGGTAATTATTCATATTTATGTAAAATATCTCATATATCCAAAAAGGGGAGCTGCTTTAGATGGTTCTTCAGTGAGCTTTCTAACTGCCAGGCAAAAAGTCACACCCGTTTGCTAGCTAGTGACCAGCATGACCTATGGATTAAAAATATACTACCTGGGCTTCCCTGGTGGCGCAGTGGTTGAGAGTCCGCCTGCCGTTGCGGGGGACACGGGTTCGTGCCCCGGTTCAGGAAGATCCTACATGCCGCGGAGCGGCTGGGCCCGTGAGCCATGGCCACTGAGCATGCGCGTCCGGAGCCTGTGCTCCTCAACGGGAGAGGCCGCAACAGTGAGAGGCCCGCGTACCGCAAAAAATTACTACCTTATGACATTATGGGCAAGCGTCAGATGGTTTTTCCAGTTCTGAAGAAAGTTTTATTAACTTCCTAGAATTTCAAGGGTAGTCAAATCTGATTTGTAAGAACACATGAAGTCAACAGGCCTATGAATATGTCAGGAATTCCTTGCTAAGGACAAATGTATATTGGGTCAAATCGTGAGTCTGAATCCACTCAAATTCCTCACTGCCTTCAATGTAAATCCTCAACTCAAGCAAACAGCACTATTCGCCTACTTCTAGCATCCTCTCTCTGCCTGTGATTAAACTCACTCAGACCCGGAATGCCTTTTCAACTCCTCTGCAACCATAAAAGTAATGGTTGCCGTTTATTATTACCTAATAGGGTGCATCTATTCCCAAACTTAAGTCACTAAAGGAACTGTCTCCATTTTGCAGATGATGAACCAGAGACTCGAGAAAGTTAAGCAGTGTATGCAAAATGCACGACTAGTGATAGAAGCAGGATTTAAATTCTGTTTAAGTCAAATGCATACTCTTCCCATTATGCTGCTTCTCTCAGGACTAGCTCAAAGCCCACCTCCTTCCACAAAGTCTCCTTTGAGCATGCAACTCTGAATGACCTCACACTTCTTTCTTCTCCACTCATGGACTACTTAGCACACTTTGCCTGGTGGTGACTCCTGGTCTCTAATGCTGTACTCCACTCAGCCACAAAATTCTTGGGGACAGAATATGCTTTTATATTTCTGGTATATCTTACCTCTCTTCCACCATGTTTTTTATCCCATTAAAATAAAACTTTTTGGTAAGGACAAACATCTACTTGGATGTCCTATTGATCTCTGCATACCTTTAGATGTTTTGAATAGTGCTGTGTACAAAGTAGACATCTAAAAACTGGATGTTGACACGAATATAAATTGGATTTAGACTAAATATCCATTTGAAAGACAAAGAAAGTAGGATGCAAAGAGGTTAAAAGCCAAAATTCTCACAGAAATTTTCTGACAGGGCTAGGTCTCTTGATTCACTGACCAGTGGATTTTTTCCCCACATTATATCTAGGTGACCTTTCAATTTATTGCCCAAACTTTGACATTTTTAAGAGTCAAAGTGAGTAATATTTAAAATTTTTCTAGGACAATAGGCTTAAACTACAATGTATCATCACCTAATTATTTCTCATGGCCTTTACCAATGGCAATAAGGGCTGCACATGCTTATATACAGTGCATACAATGTACCAAGTGCTGTTCTGAGACTATAAATACTATCTATGATATAGTTATAAATATACATGTACATATAAAACAACTTGTGTAATCTCCATAAATAAGTACTATTATTATTCCATCATACAGATGAGAAAACTGAGGCACAGAGAGGATAAGTAACTTGCCTAAAGTCGTACATCTAACAAATACTGGAGCTAAAGATTTGAACTCAAATAGTCTAGCTCACAAGCCATTGCTCTTAACCACCACAAAACAGAAAGCAAGTACTCAATAATATCTGATGTCTGTTTATTCCTAAGATCACTTCCGTTGATCAAGGTGCCATTATTATGGCATAGTAGAAAGAGCCCAGGGTCAGGAAGCAAAAGAAATGGAACCCAGGGTCCACCCACCCTCTGAATCACCATGCCACACTCCTCAGTCTTCCATCTTTAAGAGTGTTAGTCTACTCTTTTTTTTTTTTTAAGAAGATGTTGGGGGTAGGAGTTTATTAATTAATTTTTTATTTATTTTTGCTGTGTTGCGTCTTTCGTTTCTGTGCGAGGGCTTTCTCTAGTTGTGGCAAGCGGGGGCCACTCTTCATCGCAGTGCGCGGGCCTCTCACTATCGCGGCCTCTCTTGTCGCGGAGCACAGGCTCCAGACGCGCAGGCTCCGTAGTTGTGGCTCACGGGCCTAGTTGCTCCGCGGCATGTGGGATCCTCCCAGACCAGGGCTCGAACCCGTGTCCCCGGCATTGGCAGGCAGATTCTCAACCACTGCGCCACCAGGGAAGCCCTCCCAAGAGTGTTAGACTACTCTTGAAGTCTACTAGCTTGAGAGACTCCGTTTATAGGATTGATGCATATGATTTTACTTCAGGGATTAACATGGCCTAGCACCTGATGGGTACTGAGAGAGAACTCACCTTAGTCTGAGTCCTGAGGGACAGTTATCCTTGACTTCTGAGGGCCTTGATGACAATACACCAGGTTACTCACAACAGCCTGTGAAATTGGTACAGCATCTCCAATTTCAGATGGGAAAGGAGAAATTCAGGAAAACTAAATTATTTACCCAACGTCACAAGACCCAGGATTGGAATCCAGTCTATCTAACTCCAAAGCTGTGATCATTGTACTAGAGCACTCTGGCAGACAAATATCACCTAAGTTCACAAACACGGCTTGTTTTTCCAGCTCCTCAATTTCATGATTCACTAGTTCTGTGGGTCAGAAGTAGTGACATCCAGAAAGCACAAGAAGCATTGTTTGGGAGAGGAGGGGGGGCGAGGCAAGAAAAGAAAGCCATCCAATTCAACCAGCTTTAGTACCCGTGCCATTCCTATTGCTCACACATACTTAGAAACTAGATATAATAAAGGTGTTTATGGAGACACCACAGAAGTATACTGCTGAATTTCTGAGGTTCTATGGTTGCCAGGGAAACAATGATCTTCTCTTACTTACAGGAAAGCTTCTTTAAGAGTGGGACATGACTCAGAGATACCAGGAACTAGAATCTTTACAGGGGAACTGTCTGTGTGAAGCATGCAGAGTCATCACCATATACCTGTCTGACTTGAGTTTCCCAAAGTCCATCTCCATCTCCCAGAGATTCTTCCTGCACAGATGCTGGGGTATGGGTCTCACCACTGTTAACTCGGTCTGCTGAGGACGATGGGTCCCAAGCCCAGTCTGGTTTCTTTAGAAATCTTCCCCCCTCTTAGTGAGAGGCACCAGGACCAGCACAAAAGGGCACTTTGGGGGATAAGCAGGGCTCTCAGATATAGATCCTGAACCATCTTCCTGGCCCACCTTAGAACGGGCTCCATTCCTGACTTTCTTTGTTGCTGGCTTCTCATTACAGTTTCTGTTTATGTCCCAATTTCCTTTCTGCTCTGACCTGCAATATCTGTTCCCCTAACCCCTATTTTCATTTCAGCTCTCAGAAACTTTCAGGTAACCCTTGCCCTTTCCCTAGTAGCCAGAATGCCTACTGCCATGGGGCAGAGTCAGCTCAAAGAAAGGGTCTTAATAGTCACAATTCCAGCGCTCAGCCCGAGGACATCCTCCCCTCTCTACCATCTCAGTAAGAGGTGTCCTTGCTGTCCTGCTTGGGCTGTTCCCTGTCAACCGGCTTTGGACAGCTGCAGGTGTCAGAGTGTCTCCTCATTGGTCTTGGTCCTGCCCTTTAGGCTGCACAAAGTCTAGCCCCAGCCCTCTGGCCCAGGAAGTTCCTTGAGGGGGGTGCTGGCCCCCCCCAAGCCCTCTCCTCCAGCACCTCCCCACAGGACCACACACCATTCCTGTCGGGAATATACAGATAGTGCTCTGATCCCTCACCAGGACTTTGGCTTCTGGAATGGAATGACCATAGAACATCCATGGGATGACACGGGAACATCACATCCCGTTCTTCCTGAGGTTCCTCACTGACACTCCTCACACAGGACCTCAAGTCCTGACTTGTGTTTCCGGGCGTCCTTGTCCCTCCTTTTCCTCAGTCTGAGTGCTGTCTACTGGGGAAATCTCAGTCCTTTCCATGCCCTTATTTCTACTTTCCACAAGGAAGCAGTAACTTTCCACAAGTCCTTTTCTCTCCCCGCCTCTAACACTGTCCTCTCAGAGTCAAACAGCACGTATTGAGTACTTACAGTCAGCTCAATTCTGACCAGCTTTATTAGGATTTCCTGGGGTAGATACTCTGAACTCTGCCATTGAACACCCACTGGTGAACACTGCCTTGGGGAAAAGAGAGTCCCTGCCCTTCTCAGCTATAAGAGTATCTGCTCAACTCCATGCCTTTAAACCAGACCAACTACCCCGAACCCTAGGGACTACTCCCTAGTGGCCAATAAAAATGAGCCTTGGACATTCCAGCCCCACTGATGACAAATGTCTCTGAACTCTCCCTTCACCCTTCTCTTCCTCTCTCACCTCTGGAACCACCCTTTATCTCCCTGACTCCCAGCTTCCAGAATCTGCCCCACACTAGTCATGCCTTGGAATGAAACCCAGGTTTGCTTTTCGGTACTGCTCCTGACACATTTCTCTGACAAGGTATGTGTTCACCCTCTCCACTGTGTTAGCTTGCTTTCCCAGCTACCTGCACAGTTTGAACTAGGCAGGCACCGGTGCACACCCTATGCAATGGGTCAAGTTTCGAAGATGCAGCTAGACATGTAAGATCCAGTTTAGCAGTGACACCAAAAAATGACCTTGTGTGGAAGTCACAAGCGATGGCCCTGCAAAGCTTCTTTGGTCAGTAGGAGCTTCTCACCGAGTTTCTAGCCATCACTCCGTGCTCATGCCCTTGTCTGTTTTCCAAGCAGACAAGTTGATTTCCAAAGCCCAACGCAGAGGCAAAGGACCCACTGTACATCCAGAATCACTAACCTCCTTCCTGGTCAGCCTCAAAGGCGCTTCTGCGGGTGCTGCAGCTGGCTCTCTAGCACACAGGCCAAAAGGACCGATACCCACTTGATGAAACCTCAGTCTGGCCAAATGTGAAGTCGTTTCATTCACTATGCAGAGATTAGTTACGCCTCATGAAACTTTGGCCAGAAAATTTTGTTTTCATTTTCAGAGGTAATGATGGCCTGACTGAAAACAATTATAACATTTTAAACAATACTCCAGTAATAATTTATGCATCCATCACACAGAAGTCTTATTAGATATAGACTATGACTGATGGAATCAAAATCTAATCAGAAGCCCCTATTCCAAAATATCCAGCTGAGGACCCAGGTGGGAAAGTCAGTCTGTGGAAGGACAAAAATGAAAGCAGCAAACAAGCAGAGTTTTATCCTTAGAAAGCATACGTTGTTACAATTTTTAGTCACCATTGGAATGTTGGCTTGTCAAAAAAAAAAAAAAAAAAATATATATATATATAGAGAGAGAGAGAGAGAGAGAATTAATTAAAAACTGAGCCATCTCAGGCACTTATCAGTCTTTTCCCCAGGAGAGGACAAACTCCTCGAGGGCCAGCTCCCTAGCCGGGCATGAGACGTAACAACTGAACTCTGTGTCCTTGTTCCAGGCATGAGACGCAACAACTGAACTCTGTGTCCTTGTTCTCTACTCACCCCTTTCATTCCTTAGGTTTCCTCTGTTCTGAGCACCTCCTCATTCTTCAAACATGACTGAACCTATTCTAATGTCTGGACCTGGATTCCTCCATCCTATGTACAAGGCTTCCCACCTTTGCCCTTCCCAACTCTTCCTATTAGTGAATTCCAAACTAAAATTCCTCCTCCCTGAAGAAGGCTTCCTAAATAGATTCAACCCCCAAACTTCTCCCCGTCTTCACCCATAGCGTATACAGACTGTGCCAGTAAATTAGAAATAAAATTGGCCCTTTCTTAGTACACTGTCTCAGATTATTGTCTCATTTAACTCCTGAATCTCCGAACTGATCTCACTCACTTTCAAAGACATCGGCAACCACTTCACATCCATTAGGAGGGCTATTATGGGAAAAACAGAAAATAAGAAGTGTTAGTGGAGATGTGAAGTTGGAACCCTTGTGCACTGGTGGTCGGAATGTAAAATGGCACTGCCACTGTGGAAAACAGTGTGTCAATTCCGCAAAAAATTCAAAATAAAAGTACCACATGACCCCTATTACCATATGGTAATAAAATTGTCATATAATGTAAGCGAAAGTAATTAATGCCACTGAAGTCTACACTTAAAAATTGTCAAGATGGGGGCTTCCCTGGTGGCGCAGTGGTTGAGTCCGCCTGCCGATGCAGGGGACACGGGTTCGTGCCCCAGTCTGGGAGGATCCCACATGCCGCAGAGCAGCTGGGCCCGTGAGCCATGGCCGCTGAGCCTGCGCATCCGGAGCCTGTGCTCCGCAACAGGAGAGGCCACAGCAGTGAGAGGCCCGCGTACCGCAAAAAAAAAAAAAAAAAATTGTTAACATGGTAAATTTTGTTATATATACTTTACCACAACAACAACAACAACAAAAAATAGACCAAAAGACTGAGACTGAAGGAAGAAAAACTAACTTTCTTAATGTCTCCTGTGCTAAGTGATTTTCATAGAGTATCCTTTTTTTTTTTAACATCTTTATTGGGGTATAATTGCTTTACAATGGTGTGTTACTTTCTGCTTGATAACAAAGTGAATCAGTTATACATATACATATGTTCCCATATCTCTTCCCTCTTGCGTCTTCCTCCCTCCCACCCTCCCTATCCCACCCCTCCAGGCAGTCACAAAGCACCGAGCTGATCTCCCTGTGCTATGCAGCTGCTTCCCACTAGCTATATACCTTACGTTTGGTAGTGTATATATGTCCATGCCTCTCTCTCGCTTTGTCACAGCTCACCCTTCCCCCTCCCCATATCCTCAAGTCCGTTCTCTAGTAGGTCTGTGTCTTTATTCCTGTCTTACCCCTAGGTTCTTCATGACATATGTTTTTCTTAAATTCCATATATATGTGTTAGCATACGGTATTTGTCTTTCTCTTTCTGACTTACTTCACTCTGTATGACAGCCATAAAAAGAAACGAATTTGAGCTATTTGTAATGAGGTGGATAGACCTAGAGTCTGTCATACAGAGTGAAGTAAGTCAGAAAGAGATAGACTATCCTTTTTAATCTTTGTAACAACCTTGATTTTAACCCCATATTTCAGATGAGCAGATGAAGCTGAGGCTGAGTATGTCAGTAATCTTCCTATGCTTTCCAACTTGCAGAAAATGCAGATTTGAAAATAGGCCTGTCTGACCCATGACCACTGCTCATATGTTCCTCCTCAACGTTTCTCCTTCCTTATACTTATGCTCTGTCTCCTCGCATACACCTTACTCCCTTGAGAAAGGGGAATGTGCCTTAAATGTCAGTGCCTCCTCATTGGCATAGCCAAAGCTAAAATAGGTGCTTCATAATTGTTTGTTTATTTATTTTTAACATCTTTATTGGAGTATAATTGCTTTACAATGGTGTGTCAGTTTCTGCTTGATAACAAAGTGAACCAGCTCTACGTATACATATATCCCCATATCCCCTCCCTCTTGCGTCTCCCTCCCTCCCACCCTCCCGATCCCACCCCTCTAGGTGGTCACAGAGCACCGAGCTGATCTCCCTGTGCTATGCGGCTGCTTCCCACTGGCTGTCTATTTTACGTTTGGTGGTGTACATATGTCCGTGCCACTCTCTCGCTTCGTCCCAGCGCACCCTTCCCCCTCCCCCTATCCTCAAGTCCGTTCTGCAGTAGGTCTGTGTCTTTATTCCCGTCTTACCCCTAGGTTCTTCATGACATTGTTTTTCCTTCCATCCCATATATATGTGTCAGCATACGCGGTATTTGTCTTTCTCTTCATAATTGTTTATTGAATTGATTCTCCTCCTTGCTTCCTTAGGCAAGTGAATGACCCAGAACTGGTGGGTGGCTTCAGTGTCATTTTGACCTGAGATTACTGGACTCAACTCATGGCAAATCTGCGATCAGCCAGGCTGTGTCCTCCACTGCAGTCTATGATCCGACAAAAGAAAAAAAATCTATTTTAGGATTTCCCACGTCCACTGTCGTTCTGAGTAATGCCTGAGATTTGTTATCTAGCAATAAAGCAAGAAAAGATGGGAAATTGTATTTACATTTTCCACACTGTTAAGCTTTCTATACCTAACCTTGAATACTTAATACTGTGCCGAGTTATGACTCATCAAGGAAAGATAGTTTTATTTATAAAAAAGGAAACAAAGCTTAACTCTCAGTAGGATGGTTACCTCACAGAGAAAAGAGAGCAGAACATACGTTTGTAAATTGTAAATGCTGAAAATGAAAAATAAATTACTTCTCTTACTGAAAGCAAGGACTTTTCAGATCTTCTCTTGATTCCTAACCTTCATCAAAAGAGTAATGATAGTACTAATTTCTCATGACTTATCCGTCTGGAAAGCCCCTACCCTAAGAGCCGCATACTCAAATCTCATCTTCCTTCAAGGTTCAGCTCCATACCCTTCTTCCATGAAGACTTCTCTGGCCAACTCCCTATCTCCCTTCTTTCCTGCCATTCACCTTGCCCAGTAGTCTGCACTTTAATTTGCTGATGCTACTTATTTACAACTCACATCTTCCCTTTAAACTCGGTCCTACTTCGGAATAAGAGATTTTATTTCTTTAAGCCATAGCCCAAGACATTGTAGCCACTCAGTAAGTATGTACTGTTGACATACACTTCACATACTGTGTTTGTGTTAGAATGCAGAGTTTAAATCTATCCAGTTTCCTTTAGAACACAGGGCAGAAGAATATCTACAGTTATTGCCAGTAATATGGGTTTTAAAGGGCTGCCAGTTTTACTTGGGAAAACTATTTATGATGAAATGTCCTCTCATGCATTTATATCACTGGACCCAGAAGAAGCCAGTACAAGCACAGACAAGGGTGGACAGGATGTGGTACTTCCTGGGAATGCTGTTAGATTCCATTTTTAAGGTTTTTCTAATGTTAAGGGCAGGAACTTCAAGAACATGTAGTAACCTGGTTAAATATTAATGTTCCACAGCCTAGGAGATGAGACTGATGTTGAATTTTCGGTGCTTTACTTCCCTGCCATCTTCCAGACAACAGAAAATTAAATTCTGACTTTACTGCAGTGCTTTTCAACCTACCTTCAGTTTAGAATCATCTGTGGTGATACGGAAAAACACAAATTCCCCAGCCCTACCTCCAGAGATTTGGAGGCAATTGATCTGGGCATCAGTATCTGCTGAAAGCTCCCAAGGTGATTTTAAAGTGTAACCAGAATTGAGAACCACTGATAAATGTTTGATTTATCAATTCCTCACTCTGAACCTACTCTAAGTGCCAAAAAAAAAAAAAAAAAATTACAAGTAACAATCCAGCCTCCACGCTGCCTCAGAAAAATGGGAATTTATTAGGTTTTAACAGAAAGAATATAGTAATAAAAGATATGGTACAGGATGGGCAAATGCCCAATGACATTTCCAAGTCTGGGTACCTTGGGTCTTAGACACAAGCCACACTGTGCTTGTGCACAGAGCCACACTGTGGCTGTTAGAATAAATACCTATGATTTTTGAAATCAACCAAGAAAAGACTTCCCTGGTAAGAAGTTGGCAGTCCTTACCACCCAGAAAAATGACACCAACATATCACTAGGGATTTCAGTCTTCATCGCTTCTGAGTGATGGGATATTGAAGCCATGTAAAACTGTTTCTTGCTAAAAGCAGAGGAAAGGTCATTTTTTATGTCAAGTACTCCCTTGAACAACTGGACCAAGTTCACAACTGGGATAGAGATGGAGGCAGAGATAGGGGGACTTTAGGAGGAAACACAGATGTATTGTTGACCAAATTATGATCAGAAGAAGCAGAAGGCATCCCCACCGGCAACATGGACTAAATTAGACTTCCCAGGGTAGGCTGAACTCTTCCAGAAAGAGTAACAGACCTGTTTTCTTGTTGCGTGAGATGAATCACCCTTTAGTGTTAGTCAACAAACAATTGACTTGGTTACAAGGGGACTACTGGTTATAAGAAGAAAGCATAAAATGCATTCAAAATGGTCCATTTTGTAGGTGAGATGATTAAAAGAAACATTTTAACTCAGAACATATACAAAATGAGGGAAGCTAAAGAGGTATAACAAGAGCATTGGGTCAAAAGCCCCTCAGACCATATATTCTTTGGGTTTCAGGTGTCCCTACATGTCCCTCAAGCACCTAAAATTCAGCCAGTGAAAAATTGAGCCCAACTCCTCTCTATTCTCAGTCTTGGATGGTAGCACTACCTATGTTAGAAGCCTAAGCTTTACCTTGATTTTTCCTCTGCCCTTCCTCCCATCCATGTCCAATTGCTTACCAGGCTTTACTAGTTTCTCTGCCTTGAACTAGCCCTAGTTCAAGTTAGGCCTTTATCATTGCTTGTCTAAATCATGGGTTACCAAACCAGAGCTCTTGGAACAAATCCTGGCCCTCAACCTGTTTTTGTAAATAAAGTTTTATTTACATATCATCTAGGACTGCTTTCAAGCTACAATAACAGAGTTGAGTAGTTGCAACACATAACATACATAGTCCATAAAGGCAAAAATATCTACTATCTGGCCCTTTACAGAAAAACCTTGCTAACTCATGGTCTATGTCACTGCAATATTCTTCTAAAAGGTTATCCTACTCCACCCTCTCCCCTACATCCAAACTTTATCCCTCACACTGCTAATAGAATAGTATTTCAAAAATAAAACTCCAATCATTTCCCTCCATAGCTTAAAAGGATGGCTTCTCATGAAAAGTAAGATCCAAACTGTCAGCCTGGCATTCAAGACCCCACGACACTATATCTTCTCACCCAATCCCAGGTTCCCTCAGCTCGCTCGTTCTCTCTTCTGAGCAGCATAGCTTTTCTTTCCTTGGGAAATCTATGCTACAATTTGACATGAAGTTCATTCAGGCACGTTTTAACTCACAGAGGGCTTATCATATCATCATTTCAAAAAGCAAACACTCCCCTAAAGGAATTTCATTTCCAGTTTATTCTACTTACTTTATTATGTAATGGCCTTGATAGAGAACATGATCAGAAAGCTTTAACAGAGGTAGATCTTCAAGTGGAAAGAGTTTACCAGGTAATAGAGACTAGGGAAGGGCTTCAGAGACAACTGTTTGAACAAAGTTAAAAAGGGAAGGTATTCATGAGAAACAACAAAAAGTTTGCTGTGTGGTGCTGAATAGCCCCAGATAAGGACAGAAAGGCAATTTGTAAAATTTTGATGTCATAGTAAGGACCTTGTACATATCCGATACCAGCCAAAATTCTAATGATGGTAGGATCTTGACAATCATCCCACATGTGGGAAACCAGTCCAAGATTGCTAAGCAAGGAAATTCCAGGATTCGATTCTCCTTATAAAAAGGAAGCTGGTGAGAGTGAGAAATAAGGGAAGAAAAAAATAAAGGCAAAGAATCCAGTATAGAAGTAATTATAACAGCCCAGTGAAAAATGAAAAGGCCTGAACTTGGGTGGTGGCAGTTGAAATCAAAGATGGAATTAGCAATTAACTGGATCTAGGAACTCTGGATCAAAGAATGAATGCTGAATTTAAGGCTTCTAGTTTGTACAATTAGCTAACTGGATAGAGGGACTTGTAGCCAAGATCAGGATTATAGGGGAAGGACCTGATTTGGAAGGCAAGTGGCAGATGCAGATAATAAGTTTCATTTATACATGTTAAATCCCAGATGCTGGAGATTATCTAGATGGAACTACCAAGGATGAAGTTAAAAGTGTGTACCTGTTTCTCCAGTGAAAACCTGATGCTAGAGATTAAAATACCATCAAGTTTGGGGAATGGTAGAAAGCTTGAGAAAATGTAGCCATGTCATGTTGGCTTCAAGGTTGCCCATAAGCATCTTGGTTCATGATCTTGGTTGGCTCCATGGGCCTTAGGAAAAGAAATTGTCAACCAATCAGAGAAAAAAAGTTCTGATTCTCTCAACCAGAAACTTTAAAATGAAATAGAACTGAAGAGAATGAGACCACTTAGAATTTAAATTCAGTGTATGTTTTTGAAAATGACCCACAAATAAAGAAAAGGGAGGGGTATTATATAAGAAAATGTTAAGAGAGGATTATTCCTGAGTAGATCAAAGGCCTAATTAACTGGGTACCAGTAGATCTGGAAAGTTAAAGAGATGCAAATTCTCCACACAAGATGAGGGGGTAGCTGCATCTCTGCTTCCTGGGAGGGGTTATCCCAGTTTTGCTGTAACAGGACCAGGAGGCAGAATGGTGAGCTGTACCTTCAGTAGTAAAGGCTGAGAGAAGAAAAATGTTCCTATGATCACCTCAACGGCGTTAGGAACTAAAAGCCAAGGGGAACGTGACACTGGGAACTTCAATACTTCAGTGTGAAATTTCGGCTTTCCTTTGCTTCTTTCTCACCGAAATCATCCATAAGGCCCTTATAATAAAAAAAAGGCCTGTAAATGTATTTAGGGGTACAGTAAAGAAGCAGATAACTCTCAGCGGACAAGACCACGCTCCGCTCTACAGTAGTCTGAAGAGAGGGAACCCAAAGAGATCAAACAGGCGGGGATAGCCATTAAAGGA
Source organism: Lipotes vexillifer (assembly GCF_000442215.2). NCBI lineage: Eukaryota > Metazoa > Chordata > Mammalia > Artiodactyla > Lipotidae > Lipotes > Lipotes vexillifer. Next base: position 93,955 of record NW_006798979.1, on the reverse strand, counting down.
GAGAAATGCAAGCTGAATTTCTAGGTTCTACATCAAACAAATAAAGGAGATCCTGAAATGTCAGCCTATAATTAAGAAAGGGGCCAAGAAATAGCTCTCATTCTCTCTCATATTTTTAAAGAGCATATTAAGGAAGGTACCAAAAAGACAATGCATCTAATGGCAAAATACAGTGTGTCACATCTTTACCAAGGAAGGCTGGAATCCAGAAACCACTAAAGTTTCTAGAGACAATCAAGGGGAATATTGAAGGGGTTCAACGGTCAAGGAATGGCTAGATCCAATACTCAGGTTGAATAATTCTGATGGGATAGGATTAAGGCATAATACTCAAACTAAAGTTGGCCTCCTCTGCTCCATGAAGAATAATCTCAGTTTGTTCATTCAGGAAACATTAATTAATCATGTATTTGTAGAAACTACTGTATTAGATATCCACAGAAACACACACAGTCTCTATACTTCAAAGGGATCACAGTCCAAGGAAGGAAGCCAAGTGAAGACAAGGCCACAGGCAAAAATGAAGTCATATGAGAGCACATGGGCACTGTCAGTCCCAGTCGAATCCCCCAACCCTAAAGTGTGATATACAGCACAGACCCACTGCTTGTGTCTCTGAGGCACAGAAGGGGATGAGGGAGATGCCCAAAGACTGGAAATGAGCAAATGTAACGACAGAAAGAAAAAAATATACGCCTCATCAACAGAAGACCCACAGGTTGATATATTTAGACTGGTCAGCTGTCAGGGCCAGCCAGGCTAACAGGGCCAGAAGATACATCTTAGCTGCATTCTGATTCTCTGTTGTTCCTTTCTCTTTCACATAGACTCCTGGAAAAAGAATTTTTGCTCCTTCTTATGAAGTGACAAGACACAGTGGAAATAGCACAGGCTTAGCAGTCTGACCAATCCCTCATCCTTTACTTGCTATCTATATGATCTCGGCTACATTTTTCAACCTTCCTGAAACTGTTTCTTCATCTATGAAATGATGAAGGTTCTGCCCTCAAGTTTGTTGTAAAGATTCACTGAGAAAATAAATTTAGTATTTAGTTCAGTGTTTGGCAAATAATAGGTAATCGATAAATATTATTCGTTATTATACTGTTATCCCTTTGCCCTCAAGTACAAGCATACTTCCCTTACCAACTTCTGTCTGGTGTAGTTTCTCCCTGTTTGACTAGGAAGTCACACAGATGTACTTTTTTGTAGCAGCTATAACAGCCCTGCCACCATCATAGCTCAGGAGATGATTGTCGGATAGGAACTGTGGACACAGTTCCCCAGCCTGAAGACCTTGGTGGTCCACTCCTCTCCACGCTGCCCTCTGCTGACCACAGACTGTCACTGCAATTGACCTTTCAGGTCCTAGCAGTGTCAGACTATAGGAGAGATCCTTATCGCTGACAGAGTTCTAGAATTAGTTGTTGATAAACAGGTCATTTATAGTCATATAGCAAAGAAGGAGATGACCACCAAGAGTCAAAAGGGACTCACTGGGGCTTCCCTGGTGGCGCAGTGGTTGAGAGTCCGCCTGCCGATGCAGGGGACACGGGTTCATGCCCCGGTCCGCGAAGATCCCACATGCCGCGGAGCGGCTGGGCCCGTGAGCCATGGCCACTGAGCCTGCGCATCCGGAGCCTGTGCTCCGCAACGGGAGAGGCCACAACAGTGAGAGGCCCGCGTACCGCAAAGGGGCTGACTAAGAAAATATCTCCTGCTAAATTAACATCATTCTTCTGTGTAATGGCGTTATTAGTCTGATTATTAGAAAATATATTAAACAGAATTGCCATAAAACACTTGCCAAATGTTTTCTAATAACCTTGTGGAAAAGATGCAACTATTAGGTGAAATAAATATCAGACAGGAGGCTCCACGGCATGGATGAGTAATCAAAATGTAGACTTTATGTTAATGAATCTTGAAGGTTGCTCCAAGGCTCCATCAACAATCCTATCCCACTCAACATTTTTATAATTGACATGAATGAAGATCAAAGATATATCGTATTTTCCAATGATACAATATTAGGCTGAACAGCTCATGTGATACACAGACTCCACCTTCCAAAAAATCTCACCAAATTCAATTTAATAAACAGTTACTGAGTTGCCTCTATCTTCCAAGCACTAAAGACAGATTGACAAACAAGGACTCTATCCTCATAGAGTAGATGCCTTGTGGAAATTCAAAACTGTATTTGGAATCACCTGAATTAAAATATTGGAAAGTAAGTTATTTTTTAATAGTTGGCCTAAACAAAACATACCTGTTGAAAGATATAAACCACAAACAACTAGTATGCAATACACAGTCTAAATCAGCAATATTTACTCAGTGACTAAAATCACTCTTTAATTGTAGGTGAAAGTCACAGAAGAATTCATATAAACGTGAAAGCTCCCTGGACATCTGTTCTAGTTGGACCATACATGGGTAATTGTAAAATGGACAGAAACCTATGCTGACAAACTGGAGAGTGGCCACAGTCTGGTGACCAAGAGGGATCTAGATATCTTGCCTCAGGAACACTCAAAAAAGACCATGTTTGTTGGGTTAGAGACAAGAAAACTAAGGAAAAGGCAATGTGTGTTGTGTATGTGTGTGCACACATGTGGGCATATTTGTGATAGGGATTAAGAAGCAGGGTAGCTTTTTTCAAACACTGAAGATATGTCATATCCTTCACCATAGTGGACTGTGGTAGATGGATACAGTTTTCACTACAAGTACACTTTCCTTTCACTGTGTCTTCTAGTAATGGAGGCCTTTTTCCTGTGGGAAATTTATTCCTCATCGTCCAGGTAGGGCTAAGTGCTAGGCTTCCCCCGACTGCAAGCAACACCCAGCTCCGATTTGGGGTGTCACATGACCCTAACATTCTTCCACTAAAGTTTTGCTAGTGTTATCAGAAAAAAGGCACTTTCGTTTCTCTGAGAGTCCCACTAAGGCTCACATAAGCCAGGAGCTACCAAGGATCATCTTTTCCATCACTTAGAGCCCAACAGAGAGGGAAAAAAAAAGAACAGAGAAAAGTAGAGCTCAGAGATTTAAAGAGGGGAATTGCTGTGATATGGTTTAAGTACCTGTATCCAGCTTACATGATGTTAGACCAATCACTGTATCTTTTCAATAAGTTATCTTTTTGTTTAAGGTACTTTGAGGGGGTTTCTATTATTTACCCTAAAAAAATCCTGACCATTATTTTCACTAAACACTAAGTACTTTACGAACTGTGTCTTCCTTACTCATCTTTATAACCCAGTGTGAAGCAGAGACCTTAAGATATAGTAAGTACTAAAAAAAAAAAAAAAAAAAAAAAAAAAAAAAAAGATATAGTAAGTACTCCATAATTGCTATGAAAAATTGAAGTGAACCAAAAATTCAAGGAGATTGATTTGGACTCAGTTAAGGGCAGTCTTCCTAAAGACTGGCATTGTTATGGACTGAATGTGTCCCTTCAACGTTCAAATGTTGAAACCTAATCCCAATGCGATGCTATTAGGACTTTTAGGAGATGATTAAGTTTCGAGGGTGGAGCCCTCATAAATGGCATTAGTGCTCTTATAAGAGACCCCTGAGAGCTCCTCTGTCCCTTCTGCCATGTGAGGGCATAGCAGGAAGACAGTCATCTACGAACCAGGAAGGAGGTCCTCATCAGACACCAAATCTGCCAATTCCTTAATCTTGGACTTCCCAGACTCCAGAACTACATGAAACAAATGTTTGTTGTTTAAGTCACCCAGTCTATGGCAATTAGTTACAGCAGCCTGAACTGACTAAGATAGGTATGGTTCAATATCAGTGCCACAAAAAGCATCACTAAAGGTGTTCAAGCTGAGGCTGTGACTGTTCAGGCTGCTGAGGGTGGGTACTTGGGGAAAGCATCCTATAAGCGGGTTCCTTCTGGTCCAGGGTCTGTGATTCTAGGTAATATGTACCTTCTTTCCATCACTGAAAATACCCTTTATGTTGTTTTTTCTATCAGATTTCATTAAAATTAACTTATCTTTTGGCCTTTTATTCATTTGCTTTACTCTTTAAGTTCTATGAAACAGTAATCACTGGAAAGGTTGGCATAAGGCAAAAGCTGAAAGAAAACTGAAGCAGCTCTGAGAATAGCTCCATTAGAGTCTCAGCTCTGCTTGAGATTCTCGATGATCACAGACAAGGTGACTCAGGCTTCCTGTCTATACATGTTCTGTTAGAGAGATAGCACGTAAAACTATTTAAAATAAGAGTAAAATCAGAACAATGTTTAGTTATGTTTGAGGACTGTTTGAAGGAATGAATATATGAGAAGAAAAGTAAAAGATGGGGAAGACATAAATAAAAATTGGAATAATCAAGTGCAGAACTGTCAAGAACCAATCTTGTTTGATTTACTAAAATCTCTAGGTAGATACCACTGTATCAATCATATACTTTCATATTAAATAGTTTCCGTAATCAGAGCATCTTTTAAAAAAGAAAGTTTAAATGAATTCAATCTTTAATTTTATTGTCTTGACTATGCTCTCAAAATCCTATGTTGACTATTACGTTTTTATCCTGGACATAGATAAATGTATAAGAAAAAATCTGAAAACAAAGCAAAGGTTAAAGATTTATTATAAAATAAAAGCCATGAAGCATTTTTACCATCAAAACTGAGACTTTGCTTAGTGATTAGAAAATGTGATCCTGTATACATCATTACCTCCACACCGGCTTAATGGTTCTGCATAGAAAGTAATCATCAGAAATGATCCTCATGGACCATTGTTCAAGTTCTTAATCTGCTTAGCAGTTCCTTCATGTGTGATTTACACTTTCCCTTATTGCCAGGTGGCTGCAGCAAACACCTTTTTTTCCTGGTCTTTGGGAATCGTTTTGTTGAGTAGGTAATACCAACTCTGACAATACTATGACATCACTAATACTATTTGTGATGTGTGCTTTGCAGCTAAATCCTGCCACCTTTTCTGCAGAGCAAACTTGACTCGTGGCTACGCAGCTAAAATCACAGCCCTAGGTCCTCAGTGAAATAAGTGAATCACTGTGATATTTCAGTAAATATCGAGAAGCATCAATTCTTTTTTTGTACCTGACTATAATCTAGAATTCTGTGTGACATGCACAGGCCAGAGATGGCAGGGTAGAAAGAAGAAGAGGCAGTGAGCCTGGGCAAGGGGGAAGATGGAAGAGTGAAAGAGACATATTGCAAAGTATAAGGATATGAGCATTTAGTTTTTATAAGAAAATTACCCCCGAGTTCTAGAACAAAACTAGTATTGCTATCATCTACTTTGCTACCCTGAAAAGGAAGACAAATGTGCTTACAGGAAGGAAAAGAAAAAATTATGCTGCAAGATTTAATTCTACATTCTGACCATTCTTTTTTTGTCACATCCCCTATACAAGCATGTGAGAATACCATTTTAAATGACCTTAAGTAAAAGGGAAAGTACAAGATGAAAATTTATGTAGGACCAAGGGCATTATTTCTGTCTTTTGCAGAGCTGTCTTATTGTTCTATTGTTCTTGTAATAAAAAACAGAAAGACCTTCAGATACCAGCAAAGAACGTGTGCTTTTGACTACTATTTTCTCAGCAACATATGGCAAATATTTGGTGAGGTAACATATACCATGAGTCAAAAACAATCATTCCCGTGGGAAGTACTTTTGAAAGTATATCATTAACCTCAAACAAAAGCAAGTGAAGGACACCTTTCAAAGGAAACCTTTCCGCACTGGAGAATTCCTTCGCTCTTCTTTCTTTTCCAAAAACACAAAGTGACTTTCCTTGATTCTCCTCCCACACACGAGTTCAGATAAACCATATGCAGTAGGAAGCTTTTTAAATACTGAGACGGGATACTTCAAAGGTCACAGTAACATCTGAAAATGGCCCTTTCACATTTTGCAAATATTTAGAGATTTTGCACACAAATTCACTAATTTTCTAATTTTCGATTGCCAGCAGTCCCTAATAATTGAAACCTTAGAAGATTAGAAAATGCTGTGCATGTTGCTATCTTGTTCTCAGCATCATCAACCAAGCTGTAGGGACAGCTAAGGGAAGATGTCAATATTCCAACCTGAGAGATGGCAGAAGAAATGATCATTTTTGCCTACTCTTAAAATAAGGGCTGAACTCAGTGAAAAGAACTTTGGCAAAGCACAATTATAAACATTTCACCATACAAACAGTCAAACAAATTAACATAGTAAATGAGTCTACTTTTCAAGATACAGGAGCACAGTGTCCAGAGGCGGACCCTGAGGTGATTCTGCCCCTGACTTTTTTCCCCTTGATACCGTCTACACAGCAGATATGCCCAGTGAACACCATTCCTACCAGGCCATCACCAACGTTGCCAACTCGACCTCAGAAATAAAGTGTTTTCTTTCTGAAACTGGTAAAGCATACTTTTGACAATTCCGGGGTATATGTCAAAGACTAACTTGCGCCAACAGATAAACAGAAGATTGTCACATATATAAGTAAGTTTTGTCACAGGTGCTTCGGGGCTATCATTTCTAAATCTGACCCCACATTAGAATCACCCAGAGAACTTTAAAAATGCAGATTCCAAGGCCCGGCTCCAGAATCAAGCTTTCTCAGGGCACCAGAGCTGGGGGAAATGGGGGTCAGAGGAGCATGTGAGGCCTTCTCGTGTTCAAAACCACATGGCAAGCAAGAGACAGAACTAGAAGAACTCAAGTCTCCTATTACCAAAGATATTTAGTCACCATCTTCTCTGTGCCATAATACACACTTTATCCCAAATTAACTAGCTGGATTACATGATTTCTCGGTCTTCCTCCTGCTTTTATTCCAACTGCTTCCAAGAGCAATAAGCACAAAATCCAGCCTCCTCACCATGGCAGGGCCTGCTTCATGGGCGCATGGCTCACACAGTCACGCCGGACCCACAGTAAGGAGGGCCCGCACTTAGTTAATGCTTTGTTGTCTTCGTCTTGAAATCCTTAATAATTTCTTATAAAGGGGTCCTGTGTTTTCAGTTTGCACCAGGCCCCACAAATTATGCAGTCAGCAGTGCCCAGGGTCGGGCCCCAGACTCCTCTCACCTCACCTCCCTCGGCTCTTCTCTTCCTTCACTGGGCTCCAGCCACCCTCGCTTGCTTTCTGTCCCTCGCACCTGCTAAAAGACTAGGTCAGACCACCTAGAGGGGTGGGATGGGGAGGGTGGGAGGGAGGGAGACACAAGAGGGAACAGATATGGGAACATATGTATATGTATAACTGATTCACTTTGTTATACAGCAGAAACTAACACACCATTGTAAAGCAATTGTACTCCAGTAAAGATGTTAAAAAAAAAAACAAAAAAACTAGGTCAGAGCATAAGGCTTAGCTTAGAGACTGCATGAGGTCTCGTACATCCCTTAATTCTAAGTTTAGCTCTCAGGATCCTACCATCCTCTGACCAACACCAAAACAATGACGATGTGCTTAGTGGCGTTTGCAAAGAGAGAGATGGTAGAGCTCAAAAAGGGGCCTTGACTTTGCCTGCCACCCTGCCACGTGGTCAGAAGGGCGACAAAGTGCTACTTGGTACTCCTGCCTTTTGATCCTTGCTGGTAACAAAGAGGAAATGTGTCCCAAACATTGACCTGGGAATTGAGCAATCAGGTTATCAATGATTCCTGGAGGGACTGGAAGAGAGAACTGGAGAGACTGCAGGGGGAAATAAAAAGACAAGGTGAAACAGCCTCTCCTACAGTCAAATAGATTTTAAAATACATTAAAATGTATTTCTAAGTCACAATAATATAAGCTAATTAGGGAGAAAGAGAGGCTAAATGTAGAAAGTCTCAATTATGCTAAATTTCAAAGAACTTAAGAGAACTGTATAAAGCTGCTTAGGGGCTCTGCTTCAATGAACCACAACAAAGAATTTCCAAGTGTGAAAAGCCAGTTTCCTTGAGTAGATAAAAAGACCCTGGCAATTTGGCATGCTATTAATTTGGTAAGCAAACCTGTTCCTTATAAATTGAACAAGAGTGACTGCAGATTTCAAATCAGTGGGTACTGAATCCCTGTGTAGTATGTTTCTCCTCTCCTTAGTGCAGGACAATTCTAGAGCCCATGCTATACTCACACACCCACTACTCCTGGAAATTTGAACTATGAAATCCCCAGGAGCACCAAGAGAAGCTAGTGTTTCAATTAGGCACTATGCCTTTCCATGACAGCTTTCTCCAAAATTGCCCCATGTTAGGGGCATGGCAGGGAATATATTTTAAATATTATTAGAATACTCCTGAGTGACTGAGCAATCCTTGAAAGGCTTGAATCCCAAATGTTGACAAGGGAATTGAATTCAAGGACAACCCTCCAGGAAAGGCAGCAAAGAGTAATAGAAAAAGAGTAGTCTTTAAAGTTGACCTACTTGAATGCCAGCTCTGCCATTAGCTCCCTGGAGAACACAGGAAAGACATTTTGACAGAGAGGTTTCATATGGTGAATGAAGGAAGGACCCCGTCTTGAAGAGTGGTTGGGAGAACCAAAGGGAGTAAAAAAGGTAAGATGAGCTTGGGTGATCTCCTAAACTATCATTACATAGTTTGAAATTCACGCTATAGTTTATCTTTAAGCATCTTCACTAAAGAATGCGGGAGCTGGAAAGGATCAAGAGAATCATTTCGAACGATGCTTTCATGTAGCAGATGAATATCTGAATTTTGCCTAGCACCACGTTGATAGCTTTGGAATAATGTAGGGGTTCAGAACAAGTCGCCCCAAGATGTGGCACTCTAGCCTGCAAATTCATATGTGCTGAAAACAATCAAGGCCCAAAAGACTTAGGAAGAGCCTCTGACCTTCCTCCTAATGCCTAAAAGAATTTAGATAGAGAACCTATTCCAGGAAGGGAACTATTACCATGGTTCCCTGGGAACCTTCAGCCTTCCGCATCCCGTATTGTACAGTCAGCATCCTCAGATTCAACCGACCCAGACTGAATTTCTACACCATTTTATATAAAGGACTTGAGCATCCATGGATTTTGGTATCTGTGGGGATCCTGGAACCAATCTCCATGGATACGGAGAGACAACTGTATAATATGAATTAGGTGCAGTGGATAGGTAAGAACCTAGCAGAGCCTGTTTGATCAAAGGCCTCTTTATGTCCCATTGTTTCTGGATGACCCTGTAAACATTTGTTTACCAAGCATTCACTCTTTTCATTCTTCTTGTGAATTGCCTTCCTTCCCTTTGAAGTCCAGACCCCTAACACTCTCTCTTTAGTCCGGAATGACGTATAGACATACATACCTCATTTTGCCTGACTGTCTTTGGAGTCTCCCATGTTTATGCAAATTCCCTGTATGTACACGATTAAGTTTAGGGGATTTTTTTTCTCCTGTTAATCTGTCTTATGTCATTTTAACTATTCAACCAGCCAAAAGAACTAAGAGGAAAGGAAGGAAATTTTCCTCTCCCCAACAATAGCAAGAGGACATGAACCCAAGGTCATCTTGCTTGGGGCCCTTTCTGTCACTTCCTTCTTCACTGGGGGCCAAGTCGTAAGGACAGACTGCCTTGGCAGCAAAGCTAAAAGGAAACTGTCTTAGTCCAAAGTTGTACATAGCCCAGCCCATCCTGCTAGATAATAATAAAAATGATAACTCCATTTTTTGAGCGGCTGACAGGTGCCAGGCATTGTGCTAGACATCTTACCTTACCACCCTCCTCACCCATTCACAGCAGCCCTACCTTTACAGACAAGAAATGTGCCACTAGCAAGTGTCAGTTATGTCCTCAAGGTCACACAGCTGGTACCAGACAGAACCTCGATTCAAATTAAAGTCTGCCTTTGCTATGGACCCTGCTCTTTTCAAGTAAGGGAATGGAAGAGAAAGTGTGGAACCATGAAGAAAGTGAATTCTGCAGGAGGTGACAGCAACCCTGACAGGTCCTCAGAAGATGAGAGCCCCAGCACTGCTGGTGCCCACTGCAGAGGTTATATAACACTGGCCTGCAGAAGGAGTGCCCGGTAGGCTGCAGGCGCGGACCGGCAGGAGGATGTTGTTGCGGCCTGGGAATCGTTATCTTTTGAAAAAATCACCACGCTGCTCACTGCAGAGAAAAAAAGGCAATATCAAGTTTTCAGAAACTCTGAATTGGAGATCAGCCAAGGGAAACTCAGTTGGCTGCAGAGGATTTGGTAATAAAATGCTGTGTGCATTTGGGCCGGATGTATGGGGAAAAGCAAATGGAACAGGGCAGCGTTTTTAGCTCTAACATTGTCTTCAATAATTGGACAGTGGGGTTTACAGTTATTGGAAGTCCTTGATGGGGAATTTAAGAGAAACTCTCCTGCAGGAAAAAGAAAGGGGGAAAAAACCCAAAACATTAAAGAACCCACAGCTGTTTTCACCTTGGGTCCAGTTCTCCAACTGAAATTGTTCTCCCAGCGGCAAACCTAACATGGTACAAGCACTGTTCTATAGAAAACATTTGTCTAATCAGGACTTTGGTTTTGGTCCCATCTGTTTAACAGAATTGCTCATCACCTCAAAGTTAACTGAAATCTGTTTGTTATCAACAAATTACACAAGAACCTGGTAAATATTTTATAGAGAGAATTGTAAATATTTCCCCCTCTGTTCAAGGAATAAGTGATTATTTACCCATTGCCTGCTTGGCTGCCTCTTGTAGGTGATCAAGAGGACATTTTCAAAGCTGCTGTGGCTTATCATGAAGGGGAGAGAAATTTCTAGCCTCCAGGACACTATTGTCACTGTTAGGTCAAAGAGTCCAAAAAATCGAGAAGACATAACATCATGATATCAGCTTAACAGGGCAAAAGAAAATCCAGGAGGGAAACTATCATTGCCTTCAGAGATTATGCAGTGTGGTCAAAAGAATACAGACTTGAGAGCCAGACAGACCTGGGTTTGAATCCTGGCTCTGTCACCGACTGCTGTGTGGCCTTAGGAAAGCTACTTTATCTCTTGCAGTCTCACCTCTCTACACAGGGTTGTTATCATCTGGTAAGCAAGGCGCCTAGAACAGTGCGGGGCACATAGTAATAATAATAGCAATGATGATACTAGTAGTAGCACTTGCTGATTAATCACTCAACACATTTTACTTGCCTTCTTCCAACCTCCTCTCTTCTTTTCAACCAAGTGTTTCCTGCGTTAGGTAGAGAAACCAGCTGACCTCTGAAGCGTCTTCCAGCTCCAAGGTTCCAAACAGGTCCACCAGGCCATGTTAGTTACTGGTCTTGTCACAAGAGTGTAAGGCAGAAGAAGTGCTTCTTGGGAATGACATATCCTGGAAGATGGGCCGCCCACTGTGTCTTTTCACAGTGCAGTATAGGGTCATTCTGCCTTTACTGCATGAATGGATGAATGCATGGATGGAGAAAAACATCCAGCCTAGGACCTTGACTTGCAACGAACAGCTGTGTGGCTTGAATCTAGCCCTACAGGAATCTAGGTTTGTGTATCAGCCTCGGAAAGGCAGCAGTGAGAGAGTGGAACCAAATGAGGCACAGGACACGTCAATGGAAAACGTAGGTCCATGTTTTCAGCTACTAGGGACTTCTCTGCTTGGACCAGGAGGTAAACCCACAATCCTTGAAAATCAGCAATGCCTGGGTTCTTACCACTGAACCCCATCAGCACACAGCTCTCCATACCATACCCATGCCTGTGCTCTGCCTTTCTAATTTCCAGGGGTGCCCTGGCACTTGTAACACTTTTTAGCACATATTTAAAGCTCTTCTGCTGGGCTCTTTGGGTTCGCTGCAGTTTGGAGTGAGCTGAGAGGGGCCTGCATGTCTATCTATTAAATGTTCCCTGGCACAGAACAATCCTGGGAGGCCTCAGTCAAGGCCTTGCAACTTCAGGAGACCTACTCTCCATTCTCTGCCCACATGGAGTCCCCCAACTCCACACAATCTAGCTCCTGATGACAGATATGCCAGAGTGCCTTGTGTCCCACAGCCCTGCCTGTCCCCATGAGAGTGAAGGCTCCTTGACAGCAGGCACAGAGAACACATCTGCTTCCTTCTCTCAACTCTCCATTTCCCACACATAGAAGGTCTGGCTGATTAACATTCTGCTGCAGCATCTCTGCCTCCTTCCACAGGGGTTAGATTCTTCCTCTCTGATTCGAGGACCCGCAGCCTTGAGATCCTAAGGGGGAGGGAGGGGTGAGATCAAAGGCTGAGGGACCTGGGCGGCTCCTCCCCCCACTGAAGATGCGTGTGCGTTTGCAGGGGGAGGTCTATGGACCAGGGCAGAGGAGGGTGAGGGCCAGACCATTTGGCCCCCAAGGACATGCCCGGAGTCAGGGAACCTGTACTGCAGACAAAAGATAATCCTCCAGAGACTTCCATGTGTTAAAAGGCACAAAGCTCCTTTCCCAAAGGGTGAAACTCTGGACAAGCCCATCCCAGAGGCCAGTGACTGGCCTCAAATGGCCTAGAGGACATGTGCAAACACGGAAAGTTTGTGGATTCAGACCCATCCTCTGCTCCCACACTAAAGTGGGCAGTGGGACACTGGACCCTTGAACACAATTTGTTGTCCTCATCTTCACAAGACAGAAATAACTTGTGATATATAGACAATTAGAACAGAACTGTCTATCAGCAGTCACTAGATGACCTTGAGCTTCCAAGGCCTCATGCAAGTAACTACTTAACAGGAGGCTGGAAGAGCAAACCAAAGTCCTTCCTTCCACTGTCTTTCTTGCCAACTTTAAATATTCTCCATATTTTTTTTCTATAGGATTCTTCCTGGGCTTGATGTTCTGACTAGATTTCCATGCTTTGGAAAGACCTGAGTTGTACCCAATCATTACCAGATGGCTGTTAATTACCTCCAACTACTCACTTTTCACGTCTAGCCTCATCTTTACCATAGAGCTTCCAGCAAACAAATCTATTAGAATAAACCCACCTACACTGGGCCATCCCAACAAAGTAGGTAGTTTGACCTTATTGAGTAAAGGCTGTTTTCCACAGCTCACCCCTCTGAGGTTTCTACATCCCTTGGGAATTTGATCTAGGCCTTTGGGGCCATGATCAAACATGGCCATGTTTAGCTCCTCCCCACACTGTCACTTACCACTGGGTTATCCTCCCACAAATCAAGTCTCCTGGGAAGGTTTTCAAAGAAGGTCTTTATTTGAAAGTCAAGTTGTTCCCTCCCTGCTTTTCCCCCAGCCCATGGGAGCCAGAAGATTTTGTTTCAAGGTGAGAAGCGGGGCAGCTAATAGACTATATTCTTCTGAATTTTAGAGGCAGCATTCATTCTCTGCCCAAAATAGGGGCTCCAACTGCCAATCTGCTCCGTTTCCAGGGCATTCATTGAACTCCTTAAAACCACTAATTATATCCTGTGGAAATCATAATCCTTCCCACTGGCTTTTGGGCTTTGCCTATTTTCAATGAAGTCAGTTGGCCCCAAATGCTGACTCTCTATGAAAGTTCTTCCGTGTGGATAGAGGGAAAGCAGAAGGAAGAAATAGTCCTGCCTTGGAATTCGGAGACCTGGTGTTAGTCTCAGTTCTGACATTAACGGTTCAGGGGACTTTTATTCACATGCGCCTATTTCCTCAATTCTAAACTGAAAGATCGGGAATGACATTTTCAGTGTCACTTCCAGTCCCAAACAATGCTATATTAGCCCATAGAGTCATCCTTCCATGGGCTCTCAAAGTTTCTCTGAGCAGAGAAGCAAGAACTTAAGCCCTGGGTCTGAGGCAAGGGGAAGCAGCTAGTACAAGGGAAGAAAGGAAGGCAACAAATAAAAGCTAGGATACGTAGGACGTTGTTTGCCAAAATATATTCCAGGAAACAACATGGCCCTGGAAAACAATAGGTGCTGCTACCTTTAACGGGTGCTCTAGGGTCAAATAAATTTGGAAAATATTCAGTGAACAAATGGCTTCCTTTACTCCGGGTCTTCTCACTGCAATTAAAATGCTAATATGAATTGTAGATCTCCCGACGGTGCACACAGCGTGTATGACATCTCAAAGTTATATTCTGAAGAAACCACTCTGGGAAATATTAATCTAAGAGAAGCTACAACCATCAACAGAGCTGTTAGAGAACAGGGCAAGATATCCCTGGAGATAACACCTAGGGAAAGTTAGATTGTCACTGTAAATGAAATAATAATGGCTATGGATTCCTTCTGCAGTAAAGATTTGAATATATAGGAACTCAATTCTTTCAATCAGTATTTATTAAATGCTTCCTATGGAGTTAGACCTGTGCTGGGAAAAAGAGTATTTTTGAGTGTGTGTGTGTGTGTGTGTGCGTGCGTGTGTGTGTGCACTGCACGTGCGCACACGCATGCATACACTGAGCAGAGGTAGGGAGTGCAGGAAGTGTGGTAAAGAGAAATACTTGATCAAAGGCCTCAAGACGTAATCTGGTGAGTTAACCTAAGTTAATTATAGAAAACTATGCAGGGTACCAAGCTTTGTGGTCAAGACAATGTAAGAATGTGTGTCAAGGAGAGATGGCACAGGCAGGAAAATCTTTGTGGAGAGTCAAGGCTCATACTGGTCTGTTATAAATTCAGTTAGTATAGATCGGATGATAACCTGACGCCACTGACACGTAAGATTTGTCTCCATTTATAAGTTAAGAGCTGACAAATATTTCTTAGCACCAATAGTTAGAACAGAATAATTGGAAGTGCTGCCATAAAGTGCAGAATTACTTGTCTCTGCCTCTAGTCAGTTGCGATGTGTGGCCATTTCTCACTACCACTTTAGTATATAATTCTTTTTTTTTTTTTTTTTTTTTTT
>NW_006798979.1:35330-79144 GCF_000442215.2 Lipotes vexillifer | reverse complement strand
CTCACTGCTGTGGCCTCTCCCGTTGCGGAGCACAGGCTCCGGACGCGCAGGCTCAGCGGCCGTGGCTCACGGGCCCAGCCGCTCCGCGGCACGTGGGATCTTCCCGGACCGGGGCACGAACCCGCGTCCCCCGCATCGGCAGGCGGACTCTCAACCACTGCGCCCCCAGGGAAGCCCCTAGTATATAATTCCTCCTGTTCCCCTCCTACCCTATGCTATCAATCTCGCTCCCTGTCCTCTGGGTTTCCCTTGATTCATGTAAATTAATGACCATTTCAAGCCTCAATTTGTGGCCAGTCTCTTAAGAGGTCCTGGAAAAAAAATACCACGCACCTCGTTTATTCCATCATTCTTTTCCATTGTGGATTTCCTGGTTTCATGTGAGCTCACTGTGCATAATATGCTCACAGGGAGTGTGCTCATGAACATTCACCCCACTTAAAGCTGAGATGAGTCTTCCAACACATACTGGGAACACCACCTTCTCCACAACTGTTGTGCCAAAGAACCCCACATGCTCTCTTTGCATAGTATTTACCAGGGTATGTGAGTGCTGAGAACTTAACCTGGTAAATTTCAACAGGCCAGACGATTAAAAAAAAAGATCATATGCTCAATCAATTGCTATGATACATAACAGGTCTTCAGGATGACCCCCCCCCATGAGTCACTCCTCCATGTGTTCACTTCCTTTGTAGTCCCCTCTCCCAGTGAATTTTAGGTGGCCTTGTCTAACCAACAGAATGTACCAACAGTGATACTCTGTGACTTCTGAAGCTAGTTCATACAAAGCCTTGAAGTTTCTGCCCTGGTCTCTGAGAACAATCACTCTTGAAATGCTCACGCTAGAAGTCAGCCTTCATGTAAAGCATTTTGACTACCCTGGACTACTAGGCTTCAAAAAACTCAAGCCACCTGGAGGCAAGCTGAAGATGCCAGGTGGAAAGAGTTGATGCTACAGAACACTGAAGTGACAGAGGAATGAAGAAGTCATCCTGGAAGTGGATCCTCCAGCCCCAGGCACCCCAGCTACGGTCCCATATATCAGAGACAGACTCTGCCAGATGAAAGCTTTCCTGAATTCCCAACCCACAGAGTCATGAGCCAAAGAAGATGTTTTCGTTAAGCCGCTAAGTTTCAGGGAGTTTATTATGCAGCAATAAATGATGAGAACACTTGCAGCAATAAATAATGAGAACTCATTGGATGAGAATCCAATGCAGGAGTTAACTTCAAAGGAAAGGAACACACAGAATAGGTTTTGATTGTTGACATAAGAAGAAACAGATGAAAGTTTAACTGCCTGACAAGGGCAATGGTATCCATATTTTTCCTAACTGAGAAACTGTCAATTCCAATAAGAGGAAACGAGATCTAGACTATCAAGCAGTGGGAGTAATTTGAAGGAGCACGATAGAAGGAAATGTGTATGAAGCACTTGGCATTTTCAGGTATGGTTGCATGAATTCTCTCATGCAACCCCCATAATAAACTTGCTTTAGAGTGGTATCATGCTGCTCACTTTACATATCAGGAAACTGAGCCCGAGAGAGAAGAATGGGCCGCCAGGTCACAGAGCTTGGATGAGTATGCTGCTTCTCACAGGGTTGAGAAGTAGGCATCACGAGCTAGCAGCCAGGTATTATCCCAAGTGCTTCCTCAAGGTTGATTCCACAGCTAGCAGCCTGTGGGTAGAGACAGAATCACTTCCAGGGAACCACTTAAGAAAGGGATAGAGAATCCAAGGCCCATGTAAAAATCCAGTTTTAACTCCCTGAACTCCTGCTGAGGAAATTCCTTTCCACATATATTTTATTGAGTCCCTCCTGTGCTAGGGCTCCAAAGATGAGTAAGAACTACCCCTGACTCAAAGAACTCGTAATCCGGTAGGAAAGCATTCACGCAAATTCACTAGTGTTAGGAGGGCTGCGCAAAATGTCTCAGGAGAAAGCTGCCCTTTGCCCCACCTGAGGGGTCTGGAAGCGTGTTCTAGAAGAGCTGCTGACTACACTCATCTTTGCAGGACTGGCAGAAGTCAGCCAGCCTGAAGATGTCCTCCTTGTAGGGAGACACTCCACCTTTGGCCTCCCTGCCTATCATTTCTGGATCCTCTGTGATCAACCTGCAGAAAGGTATGACTGCCTCTTTCTTTCTATTAAAGCTGTCACTGGAGTTTCTAGTCCTTTGTCAAAATATAATGCACACGTGAAGCCTGAGTAGGATGATAAACTGAGAAAGCTGAATTCTCTGTGTGCTTTGAAAATAAAGCCCAAAGGAAAATACCTTGTCACACTCCACTGAACTAGTTCCTATAGATCTGGCTGAAAATCTTCCATGTTGTACGCCTTTGCTGAACATTGTCGTTTACCCCAAATGCTCCTACCTCTCAATGTAAAACTTCGTTTCTTGTCCCCTTTTAGAGAAGAGCTCTCACTGGCTAAACCCAGACATGAAGAACGGAAGAGGAAAAATGCTATTTCCTCCAACTTTGTTCCCCCCTTCTCTGTTTTCTTCTTCCCTCTGTCTCTCTCAGTACTTCTCTGTCTGTCTAGCCCGCTGTCTGTCTTCCTTTCCTTCTTTTGCTCTTCTCTGAAACCATATCTCTAACTCCCTTTTCTCTTTATTTTCATCCACCCTTTAAATACATGTTAACGTAATGAAAAAGTCAGTTTTTGATATCAAGTTGATTCCAATCTTCTTACTGAACTTCACACACACACACACACACACACACACACATGTGCACACAACACACACATCTGCATGCACATGGCACCATGATCTTTGCATATTCTCCGCTCCTTCTCTTCTCCCTCCCCTTTGCCTTTCCACATCCTTCTGTACTTTCAAGTTCATATGCTATAGCTCCTGCAGGCAAGTCTCTTCAATCCTTCCAGGCCACAGAGACTTCTCCCTCTCTGGAGTTCTGATAGCATTGATTTCTGTACCATCTATCATAGCGTGAAATTAACCATTGTCTAGAATTGTTCTCCCATAATACTTTTATTCCTGAGAAGATAGATTCCTCTCCATAGCTAAAAATGTCTCCTGTACTGCAATCCCCTGCTCAAGAATCTTGAATGGTTCCCTGTGGCCTATAGCAGTGTTTCTCTAACTCTTCCAATGAAGCACAGACCGCTAAATAGAATGTACGCATACTGTTCGTGATTCTGGGGTAGAGCCCAACTGCCCCCTCTCACAAAATGTCCTTCATAGCTCATGGTTTCACTTTTAAAATGCAAGCAAATTTAACATTATAACTTATAGTAAAGCTTTCTGTAAATCTGTAGAGATGAACTCAAATTCATGAGATATGAAAATGTGGGAACATTCGAGATAATTAAGTCTAAAGCCCAATCCTTGAAGCCCATGCTTTAGAGACCAGTACAGGGCCAAGAGTGGCCATATCAGTGCCATAAATTGTTCTGTGGCTTCCCAGCACTTTCACGATATAGACCAAACTCTCTAGCATGACGTTCAGTACCATCTGTGACCTGGCCACTCTCTGCTTCTCCAGCCTCACCTTTCACACTGCATTTCTCTGTCCCCATGCACACTCCACTCTAGCCATAAGGACGTGCATGCAATGTCTTACATACACCTTGGCATTCACGTTTCATGATGCCCTTTTCCTGAATGTCCTTGCATTTCAGTCCTCCACACACACCTCTCAGTCCCAAGCCAGCTGGTGAACACTTTCTCCAGGAAGGTGTTTTGTACTAACGATGTACCAAGCATCATCCTGTTTTTCCACTTTCTATTACAATGTCTCTTACATTATTTCACTCATTTGTTAAAAAAGAAAAGAATTGTTCAAGCCCCTCACCCAATAAGGAGCAGGTGAAGCATAAAGCAAGGCAGTGCAGTAATACTGACTTGTAGGTTTTGGTAGAGGAGGTGGTATGCGAAAATATGTACAAATAAAAAGTCAGCTTTTCACGGAATGGGAACTTTTCCCGTAGAATGGGAAAATCATTTGATGTTCAAAAACAAAAACAAACTAAAAACTTCGTTGGGGGGAGGGGAATACGGAGGTTCTGCATGTAGCCATTCATCTAAGACGCATAATGCACACTAGGACAACAGGTGCTAGTCCTGGGCAATAGTCCAAAGGGGAACAGACTCTCCTGAGTGTCTCAGGCAGCCTGGAAACTGGCTCTTGCTCTCCCTTCTTCCTCAGCTCTGCTCCCACAAGGTGCTAGAAAGAGAATACAGCATGTCCCAGACACTCAGGAGCTTTCAGGTGAGTTGAATGGCTGAGTCATACACATATACTTTAAAAGCAGTGTAAGAGCTTTCCAAGAGCTACAAAAAGTGACCCAAGAGCTACAGTTTCTGAGGGGAGAAAAGAGTCCAGTGCTGGCAGGTTAGGGAAATCATCCTGGAGGAGGGCAGAATCCTTCAGTGATGGGAGCTGGTCTCAGAATTTTTCAAGGCCATTTTTGCTGCTTGAATATTCTGATATCAAAGGACGCAGCCTTGATTTCCACTAAATTCTTGCTTAAATGCCATGACTCACAGTGGAATGGTCCTTTAGTACTGCTGGCCTTAGGGGATGGGATTTCCATGAGGAGCCACTATCTTAACCTGTACCCTCTACACTCCCACTCCCCAAAGAAGAAAGGGGCTGGCATTTCTTGAGTAACCACCAAGTCCAGGAACACATTTAGCATATAAGTACATGTTTACAGTGAATCCTCCCCAAAACCTGTGAGATATGCTCATTTCATAACTGAAGAACCTCTGGCAAAGCCCAGTTAAGCACCTTGCCCAAGGTCATACAGCAGGTAAGGGGCATACCTGAGCTTTAAACACAGCTTTTCTGATTTCAAAGCACATATTCCTTCTATAACATCAGGAACTGCATTGGTGTAACATTATTCTGTGCTTTATTTTATTGAGATCCAAATGTCATTGAGCTTATAAACTGTACATAACTACTGTCCAAAATA
Organism: Lipotes vexillifer; assembly: GCF_000442215.2. Classification (NCBI taxonomy): domain Eukaryota; kingdom Metazoa; phylum Chordata; class Mammalia; order Artiodactyla; family Lipotidae; genus Lipotes; species Lipotes vexillifer. Next base: position 74,192 of record NW_006798979.1, on the reverse strand, counting down.
TATATTGTATTAATATACCCCAAAGTTTAAAAAACATTTCCATCAACTTACTCTGGGCTAAAGCTTTCCACAGTAACATCATTGATGAACTCTGCAAAGGGTAAATCATGATTTACCTGGCAGTATTTCATATGATTCCTCCAAACTTTTTTTTTTTTTTTTTTTTTTGCGGCACGCGGGCCTCTCATCATTGTGGCCTCTTCCGTTGTGGAGCACAGGCTCCGGACGCACAGACTCAGCGGCCATGGCTCACGGGCCCAGCCGCTCCGCGGCATGTGGGATCTTCCCGGACCGGGGCATGAACCCGGTGTCCCCTGCATAGACAGGCGGACTCTCAACCACTGCGCCACCAGGGAAGCCCCCTCCAAACTTTTTTATTTAACTCAATGCTATCCCTGAACTCCTGTCTAGCTTTCTGGGGAGAAAATGCAGCAGAATCACCTGCTTTAAGGTTAGGCATAGCTAAATGTTAACCATAAATAGTATGTCTTACAATCCCCATGTTGCTAATGATTTTCTTTGGGATTTTAAAGCCAGCTAATTAAAGGGCTGAAAGCAATGTAATATTGCATAAGTCAAACTTTACCTAACATTTGGCCCTTGGTTTTGGCCTCTCACTTATATTGATCACCTTATGCATGAAGAAATTAGTTGGGGTTAAACAAATGTATGAACCATGTAAATATTCACTGGCAGTTCTGCCTTGCCCCCAGAGTACTCCTAGAGGTGGGCAGCACATCCCAATTAGACCCTGGGCACAGTGCTGCACAAAAGCAGTCATTACATGGGAAGCTCATTATGTGACTCCCCTTTGGAAGCCTGCTTAAGGGCCTTCCTACTTGGTCCTAACACCCTTCTCATGGATAATGGGTCTAAAGGAAGTTACATGCAGGGTCCTCATCTGCTAAGCTGGGGTCCCATGGGTTAGTGGGATCGAACCAGGATCAGGACCAGGCTGCTGGAGTGAGCTGGGCTGTGACAGGGCACAGGCGACGTGACTACTATGAAGTGTAATGGAAACTCGGAGGCATTATGAACAATCTAATCAAGGGGGTACTTTAAGTAGGACTGGCAGCAGATAATGGGCCCTGGGATACATTACTCAGTGGCCATGGAAGGAATTATGAGTGGACAACAAGGTAAAGCGGGTCCAGAAGTACCAACCAGAGAACAAAAGCCCACAGGGCGAGGCAGGATGGAGTTTCAGAAGTGAAGGAGCCCAGTTAGCAGAGGGAAGGTACAAGTTAGAATAGCTCCGGCACTGAGAATCACTTGATGTTGAGCTACTGATTTTAACAAAGTGTGTTTATAAATATCTATGCCTTCTCATTCATTTTATTTCAAACACTCATACTGCTTTCTGTGCTTCAGTCACCTTTTAAAATACTCACAAACATTTATTTAAAAGCTGTAACAACCCTTAGAGGCAGATACTAGTATTAGCCCCACTTTATTAGTTAGGAAACTGAGGCACAGGGAAGTTAAGAAACTTGCTCAAGGTTACAGAGTTAGAAATTAATTATCATTTTAAATTTTACCTGGAACACAGTGAGTCTTTTCAATTTGCAAACAAGTGTTCATTTCAACTCCATAAAATTATATATCTAATATACTGTTCATTACTGTCTACAATCTATTACTCCGTTTACTTTTTTCTTCAGAATGACTATTTTTCAAGGATTGGATATTTATTTTGTGATCCACATATCTATTATCTTTTTGTTCATGTTTTTATTTTGTCCTTTTCTCTGCATTTGAAGAAAGTATTTCAGATTTATCTTTGATTTCTTTTTTTATACCTTTCACTTCTCTTTTTTCCTTCCATTGCAGATTTTTATTTCAATATTGTATTTTTACTTTCTCAAATTCTTTTATTTCAACCAGTCCTTTTTTATCTCTACCTTCCCTTCAATTTGGTCTCACCTTATGACTGCCTATTCCTTAGATTGAGAACAGGCCATATTACATTTTATTAAATGCATCTAACAAGGGGTTTCTGAAATTGTCTTCTAGTTTCTGGAGTAAAATTTGTCTTCTAAGGTATCTTATTCTGAGTATTTTAGATTATTCTACTTTCTTGCAGGTTTAGAGAAACAATATGTGGAATATCCTTCCAGCCACCATCCCCCATACACACACATCTGAGACCTAACACAATTCAGTGTAGCTCTGGTTGGTCCAGTATGAGATGTTTTGTTCTTGATGTCAGCTTTCCTGTCACACCACAAAATTAGAACAGGCTGTAGCTCTTCTTTGAATAACTATAGTATTCAAATGGCTTCTCATTGCACAATAAATTGTACAAAAGAAATTCTAGGGGAAAGAGAAATATGTTTTCACACACACATACACACACGCGAAGAAAACACCTGGCCAGAGGAGAAGGAAGTATCTGATGGATGTGGTGTGCCTTGGGGCAAAAGATTTTTAAATTCCTTCTGATTTATTTCATATTTGGAAAAACAAACAAACAAAGCCACAATCCATCAGACCAGTGATAAGGCACTAGATGCCTTCTCGCTCCCATAGTCCCTGAGAGTTTAAAGTCGAATGAGTAGATACTACACTTGCTCCTTCAAAAAGGTGGTCTATCCTGTTACTGTAGCAGATGGTACCATGCCCAGTATCAGAGCAGTTTTCAACCGTGAGAGAATTCATGCTGACTAGTTCATTACATACATATCTGTTCCGTTTCTTCTTTTGGGCAATCAGGCATATGGGAAGTTTAGATTTTGACAATGAATCTTGTTGAATGATACATATAAAAAGATATCTTGATATCAAGGTAGCGTGTTGGTCAGGTAATGACCTAGTAACAGAAGGAAATGTCTAGAAAGAGGACTTCATTGATCATACTGTGAACAATATTCTATATGCTATCCTTGTCCTGTTGGAATAGTAGCCTTAACGGTATGGAAATTCTTGGAGTGGCATCTCAAAAACAAAAACCAATGTGGATGAAGAAATACAAAAAGAGTTCCAGATGGCTTTTGTCGTGCTCACCATTGTAAATGAGGATGGCTGTCCATAGCAGCCAGAGTGCATCTGTTCGCCATTTTATTCAATTAATTAGAATAATGTTCTCTCCTTAACTGTCACTGTTTTAATAAAACAATATCAAAATAAAGTTGTTATTCGATATTTTCTAAGTAGAGCTTAAATGCATAGGAGGAAAGCATCATCCGGTATTTCACTGAGTCTCAAATACATGTCCCTCTCCCTCATCCTATAGAGTTAATTCTCCCATCAGATGTGTAAAGCTTCTGTTTAAGCAGAGGAAAATTTGGGGCCGAACTTCTAATGTTATCCCCTCCAGCAGATCTATCACTGTGTTGTTGAGGAGAGAAAGTTGGCAGCAAGGAACAGCGTGATTGATCACACTGTTGTTTCTTTAACTCATATAAATCCATCTCACATGCTTTGTGAGAGTTGTCCACTTGTTAAAATAGGATATAAATGAGCAAGCCTAGGAATGGAAATCCCCTGGTAATATGGCAGATATCCAGAAAAACACTGTCTACTTCTTCGGAGTTATGACACTTTTCAGAAACCACTCTGCATCTCCGTAGTTAAATGCATTTATAAGGTTCTTATGAGAAAGGGTCTGTCCACCCTAAAAGTTAAAAACAATTCTTCAGCAGCGAAGCAAGACTGATAAACTATCAGGAGCCCTCTGAATGCAAACAAAAAAGAAGAAAAAAAGAAAAAAAAGAAAAAGTTACTGCATCTTCCATCTATCATGGGTGAGCTATGAGCTCAGGATCTCGAGACTCATAGCACTATGAGTCCTATAGACTCATAGCGCTGAAAGAGACCCCAAAGTCCATTCAGCCCACATGCAAACTCCCTGGGATGCATTTTAAGAATACTGATACTTTAACCCTACCTCATACTACTAAATCCAAACCTTTCAGGAAGGGACTGGATATCGCTATTCTTTAGACGCCCCCAGGAGATTCTAATGTGCAACCAGGATTGAGAACCACTTGCTTCTGGCCAAATGAAGCAAAAGAAGAATCGGGGAATTCAAATCACCCAATTGGAGAAAAGACCATCATAGGGGATGCAGATGGCATATATGGGCATCTGAAATATCTCCCTATCCAAGCTGAATGCAAGTTGCACATGTTAAAAGAAATGATGATGGGGCAGTTGAAAGCAACAACAACAAAAGACTACTTTAGTGTTATTTAGAAGTGCATAGAAGGCAGTTTAAAGTCTCTTTCTTTCAGTTAGGAGCTGTTGATGAGAAAGTTGCTCTCAGCTCTCAAGGACCGAAGCAGCCCAAAAATGTGTGTGTGCCCTTGAAAGAATCAAAGGTTGTAATTTAGTAAAAGTCAAAACAAAACAAAAACATTAAATTTTACCTAGATTATTTTAATTCTTAACCCTTTCTCTGATTTGTATATTTCCTTTATATTATTTAGTATAACCATTTGGAATTAATAAGTAGTTAATTCTATGATTTCAAGAGGATATTTCTTTTGGTGGAGAAAGCCTGAGTGGATATTAGAGAAGCCAGGGAATGGGGAGCACAGGGGACTTACTGGGCCATGGGGGTGGGGAAGGAAGCAACATTAAGAATTCATTTTGTTCTTTTACTAAAATCCAGGAGAAAAGAGCCATGGTGTCAAGGCTGAAATTTTGTTTTCAGCCCCTCAGCACACACTTCACAAATGGTGCCTTTCTCCTAGACCAACTGCAAGTCCGCAAGTCCATTAACTTCCCTGGTAAAAGTTCACAACTACTGGGCTTCCCTGGTGGCACAGTGGTTGAGAATCTGCCTGCTAATGCAGGGGACACGGGTTCGAGCCCTGGTCTGGGAGGATCCCACATGCCGTGGAGCAACTAGGCCCGTGAGGCACAACTACTGAGCCTGCGCTCCACAACAAGAGAGGCCGCGATAGTGAGAGGCCCGCGCACCACGGTGAAGAGTGGTCCCCGCTTGCCACAACTAGAGAAAGCCCTCGCACAGAAACGAAGACCCAACACAGCAAAAATAAATAAATAAATTACTAAACCCCTACCCCCAACATCCTAAAAAAAAAAAAAAAAAAAAAAGTTCACAACTACTGCCTAGAAGCTTCCAGAAGCTGAGTGGAAAGAGATCAAGGAGACCCATGAGTCAAAGTGGGCTAGAAATTCAGGCTCCAAGTCTCAGGCTCCCTCCAAACCTTCTGACCCGGGCCACTGCTACCCACTGGGCCCCGGGGAGGCCCCATACCAGCAAGCTCTGCCATCTGTCCCCCACGTGGCACCAACTACCATTTGTATTTCAGTTTCACCACTTGGTCTTCTGTATAGGTTTACCTGCATTCGTTTGTACAAGATTTGATTGGGATTTATTTGATTTTGATGAATAACTGACTTGTGGTTTAGTCTTAGAACTAATGATGCCAGACAGTTCCTAAAGAATCTGTCTTCTATGATTCACAGCTGACTTCATAGGAATTTAGCCCAGACATAAATGTTAATAAATCCAAGATTGATCTGAGGAAGACTACATCATTCATGTTTCTCTCTGAGACTTGACATAAGCCTGTTTTCTGTTGAAGATACCAGTGTATCCACTGTAACTTATTTTTGCTCTGAGCATGGCTTAAACTGTAATGATGCCCCTCCTCCTTGGTGACTCACATAAGACAGTTCAACTGCCCTGAGCCGAGCAGGATCTATTATGGCCAATGTCTTCTCTGGCTAGAACTGCCCAAGCCACAGTCCTTGGCTCAGAGAAGCAGTGGTCGCCCAGGTCTTGTACAGAGCTGGTGACTCACTGAAGCAGCACTGGCTCCTGACCCAGAGGCTGGACTCCCGTGGCTGGCCAGCAAACCATGAGAGAGCCTATCATGAAGGCACAGCCAGTAGAGGTGATAGATACTGACCAATCAGAGCAGCAAACTACTGCCTTTGAATTAGCAACTCCAGAGAGGATTGGCCAGACAGGAACAAACTGAGCATGAAGCACTCCCATGCAAAGGAGCTTAGACCCCACAACAAAGAGAACTTATGGGTCCCAGAGCTGCCCTGAGCCCTGAACAGACTCCCAGTCCCAGAACCACTCCACCAGCATTCCACTCCAAACCCACCTTTCCTCTGTATGGCCTGAGAAAATCTCTATTCCCTACAACTATATATCTCGCGCAATGGAATGAATTCTACACTTGGAATTGTGGCAAACTGGATGAGAGTTCTAGTTCTGTTACTTACTAGGTAAGTCAACTTGTTTAATTCTTTTGAATTTGATTTCCTAACTTGTAAAAGAGGAGAAATGTCAATTACCTGGTCCCAATGTTAAAAAGTTGATGTGAAAACATTTTTATATGAAACTTAGAACAATGTCTTGCACATAGGTAGTCAACAAATGTTAGATATTGTTTTTATTGTGATGATTAAATAAGATAAGAACAGTTTCAGGCACACAGCAGACACAAATACATGGTAATTATTAGAACAGTCTCTACAAATAGAAGACAGGCTCTAAAGCAACATCTCTATCATTAGCAAAGAGTTATCTGTTACTCAAGTTTTCTCTTTAACAAGTGGAAACAAGGGAGGAGGGTTGCTGAGAAGCCCACAGCCCAGTGCTCTGCTGGCAGGCATGGTGAGAAGCCCCCTCCTGGGGAAGAGGCCAACATGCACTGTCGTACCCACTTAACAGAGAATGGCCTATTGCTGTCACTACCACTCCTTCCTACTAGAAGAATAAGTGTTATTGATATGGGACGATTTAATTTAAATCCAATCTAACTGCAATAGGAATATCTATTTTCAGCAAGACTCCCAGCCAACTGAGCTAAAGAATGCTAACGAATTTGGGAGAAGATCCCTAGAGAAAGAATGTCATGAAAACTTGGCCTCCTGCTCTGAATCTGTTACACAAGGAAAGTTGCGAAAGGGGGCTGGTGGAACCTGATGGTCGCCACTCAATCCCTCAAGTTCTGACAGAGGCCCCCCTGGCCTGCCCAGCTCCAGCCTCCTGTGGGTGTAAGGAGGAGGGTAGGTGAGTGAGCTAAGACACGAGGCAGAGGAGTCTATGGTCCCTTCTCACAGAGTACTTTTGCGGTGTCTGTGGATGCTGTTCAAGCTCAGAAGAAGAGGGGCTACAGATTGGGAACATTTGCCAAAGGATGAAGAATAGGAAGGAGCTGAGGCTTGGAGTATGACAGAGACAGCACAGTAGAAGGAGAAAAGTAAACCTTTTTAATGTTTATGTAAACATAAACGGTAAACATTGATAGACTTGAGTCATTTATTAAATCTGTAGCCTCTTTCACACTTTGGGCAAGTTGCTTCTATAATTTTACCTGTCTGAACCCTGCTAAGATATTTTCTGATCATTCAGGTTCAAAAAAGAAAACGGAGAACCAGAGCCAGGCACCTTACAAAGCGCAATGAGATGCGCTAACCGTCCATTGCCTTGACCACGAGAACAATGCAAGGGGAGTAAGTTGATCATGACCTAACATAGCCCGTGTTTGCAAAGTTGGTTTGGTTCACACTTTTAGCAATTTTTCAGAACACTGGCTATCATTAAACCAATCTGGATTCTTTTCTCTGTTATCATAGTCTCTTAGAGATGAAAGAAACATTGGAGCAGTGTTTTACAAGCTGTGTTCCACAACAAAGTAGTTCCAAGAAATATGATGGGTACTACAAGAAAAGAGGATTCTCTTTGTCAGAAAAGTTTATGAGATCACAATGTGCATAAGGATATTAAAGGCTTTAGAAGTCCTACAGTAGAAAAAAAGAAAAACCAAAAACTATGAAGCTTGGTTTAACTCAGCATTTCCTAAGCTTATTTGATGAAAGTATCCTATTTTCATGAAGCACTTCTCTAAGGTCATGCAGAACAGGATCCACGTAACATTGGTTTAAAAAACACTGCCTTCAAGTGTTTTGTTACCAAAATATCTGGTCCTGTAACCCACTCAATTAAAAAACAGCTTCTTTAACATCCCTGACAAAAAGACTTTCAGTTCACACTCTGCTTAGCCATGTCCCATGACTAGAAAGACTTTACCTTAGGGGACATCTAGTTCCATGTCTGAAAAATGACGTGACAAGAGCATGGAAATTGGAGTTAGAAGACCTGGACTCTAAAACCCTACTGGCCATAAGCTTTTCTCCTCTGAGCCTTGGAGTCTTTCTGTGTAAAATGGCCATGATGACACTACCTACATAAAACTGTATAAAGTTTTATAGTTTATTGTCTCTACTGGTATTCTACTAGTAGCCAAGAGTTGCTTCCTGTAACTTTATTTCTGTTATCCTTATCTTGTCTTCTGGAGAAAAACAGAATTGAGTGAAAACTGTCCCGGTTTCACATAGTATTCTGTCAGTTAGATCACAGTTACAATGAACTTCTGAAAATTCCCTTTTCTGGGATATACTGTTATTTAACTACTATTTAACTACAGCTTGTATAATAAGAAAACACAGTACCAAGTTCCTTCAAAATCATGGGATTCTTCTCTGCAGATACAATTGCTTAAGGCTCTTCCTAATATTTTTTATCAGGAATTAAACCTAATATTTCATGTTTGATCTCACACCAGCAGAAAAGAGTATCACTCCCACCATGCACCAGTTAGTAAGACTAAGTTTAGGTTCATGTATTAACAGTCTTGGGCTACTTAGGGCTCCTATGATCTTGTGGCCAATTAAAAGCAAAGTCTTTTGGCAGAAGTGCTACCAAGCTGTGTCTCTCTGGCCTGTTCAGTTGACTATTTAAACCCAAAAGCAGTACTTTACCCTTTACCTTTTAAAGGTCAAACTTGCTGGTTTCAACCCAGCATCCTGGCCTCCTGTTTTCCTCTTTGATTCCAATATGAAGGCTGTGTCATCTGCAAGGCTGATGAGCGCCTCTCTCTCTTACACAGCCTCATCCAAGTCTTAGCTAAAAATGTTGATCAGAGGCTCAGCAGCAAAGTCAAGTCTCCAGCAACAGCAGTGTCCTCAACTTTCAAACCAGACAATAGTGAGGAAGTTATGCCATTTGACACACACAGGGAGAAGGGAAATTGCAAACTACTGCCAATAATCCACTCTTCCTGAAAGTAAACAGAAACGGTCTTTCAAAAAATCTGCCAAAATGAAGTTGAAGATATTTTAAGTTTTTCTCCTTCAATAGTAGGCAAAAAGAATGCCTGAGATATTGCTTCTCTGTATTCCTATGAACTTTCGCTGTGAATGTCAAACAGAATAAGCAGTCATCTGCACTGTCTCACCTGAAGAGGTGCAAAAGACTTTTTATTTTATTTCTGTATTCATTCATTCAGTCAGTCAATAAGTCATCAAGCATATATTATACGCTTGTTTTATTCAGGAAATGTAGTGAGCTCAGGATATTTAAGATAAAGCATATCTCTGCCCTTGGGAGCTTAATCACATAAAGGGGGTAATAGAAACTCAAATGAGTGAAAGAAGCGTTAGAGAGCTTTACCACCTATTAGAGTTTAATAAGGTGATATAAAATTAGGATACAATAATACATAGTGTATCTATATATCTTATATCTAAATATATTTCTACGTCTACATCGATATTGATATAACAAAACAACACGGGAAAAGATTATGGAAGTTTTCAATTAAAATCTCAACAGATAGAACAGATGATCTCTGAAGCAACAATAATAATGTGATGTATTTTATAAAATAAAACTATACAACGTTTTATCACCAAAGTCACACACTGAGTAAGTAGTAGAAAAAGACTGAGGTGTAGGCCAGCCACCCCAAGACTGCACACTGAACTATGACTTTATTGTATTTCACCTTCTAGAATGACAAAGTTCAAAATAAGGATTCATTCTCAGTGGTGTTGAGGATATTTGAAAACTCTCATGAACTGATAGTATGAATTCAAATTGCATGGTTTTTGTAAGACAGTCTCCATATGAATTACAATATAAAATGTGTATGCCTAACCTATAAAATACTCAAAAAGGGTGCAAAGGTATTTGTGCCATGATGGTCATTGTAACATTATTTACAACAGAAGATTAACTAAATAAATGGTGGTGTAGCCACTTAATAGAACTCTATGCAATCACTTAAAAAGACAAGAAAAAGGCAAAAGTGTAGAGACAGAAAGCAGACTAGTGTTGCCTGGGGTTGGGGTGGCCATGGGTATTGACTGTAAGCAGGCAGAAGGGAACTTTTAAGGGTAATGGAAATGTCCTAACACTGAATTATAGTGATGGTTGTGCAACTGGAAAAATGCACTGAAAGCTCATCAAGCTGTATACAAAGTCTGCAAGATTAGACACCAAATTATCACCAGGAGGTGTCTCTAGGTATGGAGATTATGAGGGACTTTCACCATAAATATTTTATGGCTAAGTGTTAGCATTATGAATTACTTTTGTAATCAAAAACAGTTCTTAAGTAATCCCTATCTCATATCAATAAACAATATTATATATAATTATGAAAATTCACTTTCCCAATAACAAGATAAAGAGGACAATTCATACCACTATTTTTTAATGAACAAGGCCCAAGTATTAAAAATAATGAGATATGATCTCATTGATCATTGATCATATGATCATTGATGAGGTCATATGATCTCATATGATCATTGATGATGTCTTGATTGTCTATTTGAAAAACCAAAGAGAATCAACTAAAAGACTATAAAATTTTAATGAAGTCAACAACAAGGTTAGTTATGAAATAAATGTTCAGAAATCAGTATTTTCCTATCTATTAACAATAATTAAAGAGAAAATATAACAAAAACAGAAACTAAAAAATAGATTAACTCAATAAGAAATGTATAACAACCTGTATAAAGGAAACCACAGACTTCCTGGAGGTTAATAAAAGAAATATAGAATAAATGCTATTTTCCTAGATACGATGAGAATATTTTAAAGGAGTCGATTATCTGCATAAGAATAAAGAAGACTTTTCTAAAATCAAAGCAATCGATGTATATGAATTAAGTATTAAAATTTATCATATAGTCATAAATTTAAAAAGAGGCATTAACATTCAAATATATGACAGATCAGAGGAGCAAGATATCATTTCTCAAATACTTATGTGAGTAAATCCTACGGTAAAGATGATATTTCAAATTAGAGGAAAAAGGAAGATTTAGTCAATAAGTACTGTGGGACTCAGCTAACCAGTTAGAAAAATAAAGTTAGATCCCCTCATCTCACTTTCCCCGCAAAACAAATTTGATGTGGATTTAAAACCAGTCCAGGATTCCAAAGGCAATGTCTCTGGTTAACAAATGCAAATCCAGTGATAATAGTCCTGTGAACACTGTGGTTTTTCATGTCATGGGGATCTAACCTAAACATAAAGATCAAAAACACAATGAAAGTAGAAGCATCCAGACCTCAGGGGAGAAACAATCAACCGTCTCCAGCAGCATGGGATACTGAAAGGACTGGATTTTTAAATCAAACAGATGATGATTGAAATCCTGGCTCTACCACTTACTGGCCAATCACTCAATCTCTCTCCTTGCCTCAGTTTCCTTTTAGGTAAAGTAGACTAAGTAAAATTAATCATATATTCCACATTAGCTATTAGAATTAAATTAAATAATCCATGCAAAGTACTTTGCTGTCACTTAGATATTAAACTAATATACTCCCTATCCATCTGTATTAGTTAGCTTGGGCTGCCATAACAATATACCATAGACTGGGTGGTTTAAACGACAAAAATTTATTTCTTAAGATTCTGGAGACTGGAAAGTACAAGACCAATGTGCTGGTCAATTCAGTTCCTGGGGCAAGCTTTCTTCCTGACTTGCAGATATAGCCGCCTTCCTGCTGTCTTCACTTGGTAAGGAGAGAAACTGAGCTCTCTGGTGTCTCTTCCTATAAGGACACTAATTCCATCATGAGGATCTCATCCTCATGATTTTATCTATCTCTGCTTACCTCCAAAGGCCCCATCTCCAAATACCATAATATTGGAGATTAGGGCCTCAACATATGAACTGGGGAGAGACAAAAACATCAAGTTCATAACACTCTTCCACCCCCTTTTATCTCAAACTATTTGCAGGACAAGAAATGCTTAGCTATGATTTTTATTTTGTTTCCCTAAAACTTAAGATGATAAGAACATTCAGAAAAACGTTCCCTGATTTATTCATCAGACATTTAATAAGCACCTACTTTCTTCCAGATATTGTACTAGGTACTGGGGTTAAAAAGATTAATTAATCAGACAGCCTTCAAGGCGTTCAGAATCTAACAACTACCTATTGATAATGTCTCACTTCTTCCTTAAAAATGACTATTTCCCTCCCTTTGTATGACAGTCTTAATGTTAAGAGCTTTCATGTTTCTCTGGTCATTTCCTTCTTGGATAAAGCAGCACAGGTAAGCAGGCAGCCTTTATTAACTCAGTTGAATACATAAAGGAAATGGGTGCTTAGAATTTAAGGACATGAAATAGTGTTCGTATACGCTCAGCACTAGGGGAAGAGATGAAATGAGAAGAGTTCTTTTTAAAGTCCATGTGTTTGAATGTTTTTGCTTTCTTAACAGACTGTATTCTTTAAGGGAGCAGTCCTCTTTGGATTCTTCACAAAATTAAAGCAAAGAATCTTTTCTAAAAATATTTACTAAAATAACTTCTCCATTGGATCCTCAAACAGCTTCACGAGCAAGAAGTAACTCTCCTCTTTAGTAGCTTCATAAAACTGAAGTGAAAAAAGGCCATAATATCAATGACAACTGGCCTTAACTTGGAAAACAATACTTTATCAGTATCTGGCCATGCCGCAGGCCATTCCTTTTCAAAGGAAAGGTTTTCATTCGTGTTGTTTATGATGCAGCACACAAGAAATAGGGAAATTCCAGGCAGTAATTACTGAAGCAATTATCACTGATGGTTTCAGGTAAAGAAACTGAAGTTCAAACCATCAAGTGCCATATAAAAGGTGCCACAGCTGTACATTTATTTAATGTTTCTTTTAATTTTTTATAAAATCGATACTAGCTCATGAAAAAAATAATCAAACACTAAGAAAAAATATAAAATGAAAAAAGTAAGTCTTCGTCCATCTCTCGCAAACTTTGCCCTACTATCCAGAGGTAAGCATCCTAGCCTATTCCTTGTGGAAGAGTAGGCAACTAACATCAATGTATATAATACCCTTTTTTAATATGTAAATTGGATTAGCTAATAATAATATTTTGCATCCTACTTGTATCAGTAGCAAAATACTTTGGAGAGCTTTCCAGAATAGCACATGTAGCTCTATCTCATTCTATTTAATGACAGCTCATTTCCATAAGAGTCCAAAACGGGATTCGTTTTTCCTGTCTCTTGGTAACCACTGTCCTTTGTACCATGCAAGTAACTCTCTTCCTTAATAAATTCAAGAATTGAATTGAGAAAAGGTCATAATATCAATTTCAACAAGACTTGACTTTAAGAATAGTACTTATCAGTATCTGTCCATGCCAGGGACCACTCCTTTTCAAAGAGAAGGTTTTCATTCACGTTGTTTATGAGGCAGCACACACAAAATAGGATAATGCCAGGCAATATCCTCTCTTTCACACACATGGCAAAAATGGAAAGACACAACCTGTTTACTGTCTGTGTCAATGCAACACAAGCTTCAAGTAACTTTTCCTCAGACCTTGCAGCTCAAGATAACTATCCTCAAGTTCACAATAATAAAAATTAAAAGAACAAGAGAAAAAAAACAAGGTTTCTTCACGCTGGAGATACAAAGACCAAACAAATCTGCTAGTTATAATTCTGAGCTGTTAGTTTGACAGACATAGACTTTAAAAGACAATGTCTCAACATACAAGTGTAGCCAGAGGTAACAGAACATTCTTTTCCCAAACTCAGTCAGGGCCTTAAAATGCTGCCTTGTTCAATCCAAAGGGTGGAGTTCCAGTTACAATGAGAACAAGAGAAGCAGACAGAATCCCAGAATGCTCAGAAACATGCAACTCAGTAGGTCTGCTAGATAAGAAACCTCATTTAGGTAAAAAGGTTAAAACTCCTATTCAGCAAACATAGGTTTTTCTAAGAGTACAAAACCCAAAGTAATCATTTCGCCTAATCAAATGGGTGTCCTGTTGCTCTGTAATCAATGATAATGAATGGATTCTGTAAACTAGAGTATTTATAAGCCTTTTCAATGCAGGAAAGCCTTTTCAATGAGAGGCCCTTTGCAGCCTCTCAGAGGAAGGCAGAAATGGAGAAGATGCCCATCTTCCTGCCTCCAAGGTCTAAAGGCCAACAACGTTCATTAGCTATTTATCTACCTGTGTAGAGCCACATTCAACACAAGATGCCATTCTACAAACCTCACCCAAATGGAAACATGCTGAGAAAGAAAAATTAGCCAAAAAAGCCAGACATTCAAACTTGAGAAAACAACAGAGCTGAAAGGAAAAAAATAGTGATTTAATTCATTCAGGTGTCACATTTTTATTACGTGCCTTTTCCGACAGGCACGGTGTGTACTAAGGATCTGGCTATAATAAAACTCAATCTCCGTACACAAAGAAATCCCAGTTTAGAGTGGGAGACAGAGATGTAAACAATTAACCATTCAGTGTTATAAACACCATGATGAAGACAAGTCATGGAGCCATGGGAGGAGAGACAGAGACTCCCTAATCTTAAATGATACATAGAATAAGCATAAAGAGAAACTATTTTGGAATCCTCACTGGGAAACTGATCACAGTAGTTGACTGAGGAGGGGAAATATCTACTGAAAGATAGAACTAGAGAGACTTACTTTCATTGTATATATTTATTTTTCAACCTTTGAAATGTGCACACTTTGCATGCATCACCAATTCACAAATTAATTAATTAATTTAAAATAAAATGGTGGGTAAAAATGATTAAAGAAATTGATCCTTGTCCAGGGTAAAGAACAATAACTATCTGATATCTGTTTATTCACAGTCAAAAAAAAAATAAGAATGCATTAGTACCCATGATTAAATGATAATGCATCTGAATTTTTATAAGCATGTTTGAAATTCAAAAACTTGCATTTTATAACAAGGTCCCATGTTTTCACACAATCAAATCATAGCCTTAGCAAAATATGATGCTGTTCATGGTGTAAATTGGTAAACCACTTGATAGAACAGTTGGACTTTATTGAGTAAAGTTGAAGATATGCCTCACCCATTTCCAGTTCTGGGTAGATACTCAAGATGGTTCTCAATCTTTAATGTAAGTCAGAGGACTAGTTAAATCCCAGATTGCCAGGCCCCACCTCCTGAGTTTCCAACTAAGTAAGGTCTGGGATATGACCAGAGAATATGCATTTCTAATTAATTCCCAGGTGATGATGCTGCTGATTCACTTTGAGAACCACTGCTTTAGAGATAATCGCGCACATGAACAAGGATATTCATAGCAGCATTTTTCATAATACATCAAACTGGAAACAACCCAATCACTATCAGTAAAAGAATGCTTAAGTTGTGGTAAAATGGTACAATGGATTACCATATAGCAATAAAATAAGCTGTGAATGACACTCAAAAATATGTGGCAGAAAAATGCAACACAGAGAACATATTCAGTATGATTTCATTAGTATAATGTCCCAAAATAGAAAAAAAAAATGAAACTACTATATCATTTACAGATGCAAACATAGACAATAAAAGTATAATGCAAAGAAAGGAAATGGTTATCTCATGAGTCAGAATACTGGTTACCTCAAGGGTGGAATGTGGAGTTATGACTGGGGAGGGTCACATGGAGGTCTTCCGGGTGCTGGCAACGCACTGTTTCTTGACTTGGGTGGCAGTTATCCCAGTATTGGCTTTGTAATTATTTGTTAAATTGTACCTATGTGTTTAATGAACTTTCTTTACAAATGTTATATTTAACAGTAAAAGAAGGGGAAAATATATCCAAAAGGGAGACAGTATTAAAAATATGAGTGAGGCAGGAAAAGCTTCATAGGGATGCTGAGATATAAGATCCAATAAAGGAAGTTTAAATCCTTTTAATTAAAAGAACTACTATATTTGGATACACGAAAATAGAGTTCGGGTGGGTAAAAAATAGAAAATAGAGTTGTTAAAGAATTTTTAAAATATATTATTCTGTTGATAAGTTAAAATTTTAAATTACCAATTTTATAAAATTCAATGAAAGGTTTCTTAAATTAATAACAATTTCATCTCTCTGCCAACTCAATGGGAATAAATTTTTTAAAATAATCTATTTTATTACTGCTTTTAAGATAAATAAAAGTTTAATTGACTGTAATTAAATATGCTTTAAAGCCAAGAATCAGGCCATTCTCTGTTTTGGGTGGGTTCTAGGTGCCAAATTACAAATGGAAAAATCATTTCTGGGATTGAATCTTTTCAGCAAATGATTACAAATCAACCAACATTTTGTGATCCAGCACATGCTTCTCTCTTCTTTCCCAGAAATAGACAAGAATTCTTTCCTTCTTAACACATAATCGTCACTTTAATCCATGAGAGATAAAAGGTTTTTCAAAATATCTACCTCTTTAGCCAAAGTTTTTAGATGAATTAAAGCACATCTGTTATATTGGTTTGGCCAAAAAGTTTGTTTTGTTAATGAGTACGTTGTTCACTAAATTTCTCGGTGAAAATGAAAAACATCGTTTATTGTTACATAAAACCGAACGAACTTTTTGGCCAGTCCAATATTTCTCAGTTTCATTTTGCTGAATCATTCCTATTTGCTTCTTAAGGGCACCATCTTGAAGTAGAAATTAGTGTTCCTTTTGACTCGTGTATCTATATAATGATGTCTTGATTATTTCTAAAGTTAATAATTACCTCATTATTCTAAAGACTGAGATGATGAACCACATAGTTCTCCTTCTAAGCTTCTCCAGTCTGTACCCTCTCCTGACTCAAGAAAATCATAAGTTGACCCAAAAGCTGTTTGTCTCTAAAAATTCAGGGACCAATACATCTTTCATTCATATGTGAGTTCCCACAAATCCACTATTAAGTCCATCATTTTGGGTAGAAGAGTAAGAATGATGGTAATTCAAACATCTGATTGAATGTAGAAAGGCACTTAGAGATGTATTCAGGGAGAGAACATTTGTGGCAGTCAATTCCAGAATATCATGATACCTTGTGAACTTACCTCCCTCCCTCTCTCATTTTCAGTTTCTTCCTTTACTCTGGATCCTTCTCCCAAAGAACAACAAAAATATCACTTACATTCTTTATCCCTTCTCCACCATAAAGCTTCTCTTAATGCTAGTCCACATCCAATGTTACTGACTCCTCCAAGAAGCCTCCCCTGAATTGGCTCCCTTCTCTCCAGGAGGAATTATGTTTTGCCTCTCTGTGTTCCCATGGCACCTCTTACTGGTCTCTTTTACAATACCTTCCCAATGTATTGCAATTACTTAACTTATATGCCCGCGGCTTCCACTGCTCCTTGAGGGAGTGGCTACGTCATATTCATCTCTGAATCTACATATAACACAATAAATGATACTCAATAGACATAGTATTGGACTGAACTCTCTCAACTTTTCCACCATCTTAAAATAATCTTCTTCTGGCAAAAGTAAATGCTGATAGCAGACCTACTACATGTAAGGTACTTTCTTAGAAATCTGGGGATGCCATGATGGAGATTTAAAATTAAAATTGCCACCAAATAAAATATAATGCAAAGGATAAAAAGTGTTATAAATGCTGAAATAGAATAATGAACAAAATATATGAAAATGCTGAAGAAAGAAAAAGCTTTTCAATTAATGAGCAGAGGAGGATGGAAAAGGAAGTCTCCAGGCAGAAAGCAACACCACATAAATGACACTCTGCCTTTCAACCCCTAATTATCCAGGTTTGAATTACTTGGAATTATTTTTTATTCCCCACCTCATCTCATACAGTCAATTGGAAACTCCCAAACATTCCTTTTGTGGTAATGGTCCCCTATATCCACCACCTCCTTTGCAATTGCACTCCTATTGCCTCATCCATTACCTCTGACATGAAATGAACAAGTGCAATAAGCTTTTAGCTAATCTCTTTCTTCCTTCTTTCTCTACTCTATCAATATATCTTACACAGTCTTTCAGGATTATCCTCAATGTGGAATTCTAATCCTATCATTTCTCTGCACAAAAGCTTTTAATGACTCTCATTAACTACCAAATTAATTTCCAGTTCCTCAGAGCCAAAGCACAGCACAATGTGGCTAAAACCACAATTTTAGCCTTATCTCCAGCCATATCCTTACTTTGACCGTGTGCTTTGGCCAAACTTGGCTGTTCAACATTCCTCAACAGTCTCTCCATCTTTCTGCCTCATTTCTCTTCCTCCACCTGCTGTGGCTTCCCTACCCATTTCCACTAGACAAAATCCCCGCCCACTTGTAGAAACGGCCAAAGTGGCTCAAGTGGCATTTGCTTGGTGTAGCCTCCTTACTGGCTATTATTTCTACAAAACAACCAGTGTGATCTCTTCCATTCTGAATGTCTATGGCATCATTCTTTGGATTCTGTGTTGTTTTCACTGCCCCATTGATGTGGACTCATAGAGCTATGCAGGGCCTCCCACACTCTACAAAACACACCCGCTTCCCCAATCCTACCTCCACCTTATGCCTGGAATTGCTTTAATAAGGAATTAAATTTTTACTTGAGAACAAAGCAGCACCTCACTTCTCTCAAGAACTCCTCAAGCACCTTGCACAGGGTCTGACCCTAAGAGTCTTCCATTCAAGTTCAACATCAAAAAATGGATATTACTACAGAAACACACCCTCATGGCTAGATGAAAACATGTAAATCTAAGATAACATTTTACATTATTGTTTTAGGGAAGAAATGTAGGTATCACTAGCAGGATGGGATTTGGTGTTATTCACCTGTGTTCCCCCACGATCTTTATGCCAAGTTGGCCATGGAAAACATCTGCCTAGTGAAAGCACACAGACTAACAGTAAGTCTTTAAAGACAAATTAGTTTGGCAGACAAGAATTGTCCTTAATTCTTGGAATAATTTAAAAATTAGAGTCCAGCCAAGATGAAATGTTGATCTGAGGGGCAGCAGCTAACACCAGGATGCCAAGTGGGAACTGGGCAGCCTAACTACCTGGGTTTTTCTGCTGGTGAGGATTATAAGTCAAGATGGCTCTGCTATTGTCACCACGCCTTGCAAGCCTTAAGAAGTTAGAAACAAACTGAGAAATGTAGGAACCTTGGACCCCCTTCAAACCAATATTCCTTAAATATATGTTCATTTTTCTAGTGGGAGTAAGTAACTTTTTACTAATAAGAACTATACACATAAACAGATTTAATTACTAATCCAGTTCTAATGTCTGAAGGAGAGTCAACCTCTGGAAAAAAGAATGATCCAAACAGTTCCCCATTTTCGTAGAGTTCCTGTCCTTATAATTTTTCCAAACAAGACACAACCTGAGAGGCATATAAAGATTTGGAATTTAGATAACATAATAAATCATTCATTCCCAATAAACAGAAGCATGGCCCGCATCATTTTGTTTCAAAATTTCAGCTGACTCTGAATGCCAAGGATGAATGCATGTACCATGGTGCAAAAAGATCAAAGATCAATGATCAATGGAGCTATTATCCCTTCTCCCACTTAAAGAGTGATATAAATTTCCACTGGATAGTATTTTCAGTGTCAGTGGGAGTGGGGATACATTTAGCCATTTTATTTTAAGGATGTTTAACAGCCTATCTCTTATACACTAGTGCTCCAGAAAACTGCCCAGCTGGCCTTCCCTGTTAATGGGGCTCCTAAGCAGATACGAGTTACTTTGTGTGCAGGCATTGAAGACTCTCTCCTCTCCTCAGTTATTTTCCAGTCTCTCTATGAAGTGAAAGTTTTATTCCTTGTTAAAGCAATTTCGTTCATCAATAGACAGGTAGGTGGTGGGGAGGCCCTACCTAGCCTGTGCTCACTACATTGATGCACAAGATTACAAAAAGCTTCATGTAACTAATACATCTTTTTCATACCTGTACATCTGTTCATGTTTGTACATCACTTCTCAAACAAAATCGTGTGTGTGAGAAAAAAAATAGAAGTTACTTGCCACGACTTCCCATTCTAGACATTAGATGGGCTATAAAGTAATCAATGTAAATTACAGAATGTCACAAAGGTGTGAGCCAAATCTGCACAACCCCCTCATTTTAAAGATAAGAAAATCAAGTTCCAGAATGGGGAAGGCACAGTTATCTGATGACAAAATGGCTTAGTGGTAGAGTAGTACTCACGGCCTCAGAGATCCATGTTTGCCCCAGCGGTGTTGAGCCAGTCAATAAATCCCTAGGAAGACCAGGAAACCATCTTCATGACATAAATTAAGGGGCTGATTCATCTCCCATTCACAGTCTGATGCCTAAAAAGCCCCCATCAAATTTCTGAGGGAGAACAAAAAGGGAAAATTGGTGGTGCTATACATATATGAGTGCATACAGTTTAGATCCTTATTTGAGATGAGACTAAAACAGGCAGAGAATGGAGCATGAGGACCCTTGGAGACCGAGAAGCCAGAGTGAATACCATCAGAGATATAAGAAGCTCAGAAAGAAAAAGGTTGGCAAACACTGGAAATAGGCTTCACCTACCCCAAAATTGAGGATGGAGAAGGCAGCTCTGCATGTACATGTAAATCCCACCTGGAGAAAAAACAGCCAAAGAAGCTCGTAACAGTTTTAGGGGGAGAAATTGTTTTTAGAAATGATATGGAGTTTATAAAATTTTGCAAATTGGGTAGTTCAGGAAAGTTCTAGAACAGGAACCTATGTGGCAATTTCAGTGGACATTATCCATCAGTTAGCCTAAAGTGAAAGGTAGGACAATAGAACAAAAAAAGAGGAAAGAGAAAACGTAAGATCAAACAGAGACAAACACAATAACCATGGTTGAGAGAAAGGTGCTAACAGTGCCTCTCCTGGCTGCTCTACTGAATCTGCCCTAGTGCTGTCCCTCCCCATCTGGACTGATTCAATTGCCACCTCCCAAGCAATACTTTTGCCTCCAGCTTGAGCCTAACACTGATGTCAAAGGGCTCTCAGACCCTTTGTGCTCCAGTGACTTACTCATTGCTCATCCCTCCTCTTGAACTCACCAAAGCTAACTCCCATTTATCTTTCAAAGACCAGGTCAGCTGTTACCTCATCCAGGAAGCTTTCTCTGATCCCTCATTCTGTCTAAGAAGCCCCTCCTCTGTGCTCAGATAGTACCTAGGTTTACTCATATCTATGACCATACCCAAAACACTATCCTACAAACCTTGATTCACTTGTCTGTCCTTCTAATTAGATTGAGAACAACTTGGGGGCGGGAACTCTCTTCCTTTCCTTGGTATCCTCCACACTTACCACAAGGCATGGCACATAGTAGCAAGTCACTGAATGTTTCCTGAATGAAAGAATATTCCTAATGTTAAACCTGATGATGTAACATATCTGCTTGCAAATTCTCCAGGGCCGATGATATAAAAAACATCCAAATTCCTTTGCCTACTGTACTATTCAAGGTTCTCCATGTTAGGGGTCCAGGATATCTTTCCTAAACCAGGCAGCCTGGATACGCTTATGTTTCCATCATAACTGAACTCCTGTACTTTATATAAATTGTCTGAATATTCAGCCCAAACAGTGGGAAACTCCCCTTAAGGCATTTCTACTACAGATGAGCCAGAGTGACGTAATGGCTGTCCACCAACAAAGGCTCAAATAAGCTGTCCAACACACAAGGTGCGGACTTCAAACATGCTGATGAAACAGGGCCTTAACACTTCAGGAAATCATAATGCCTATTTCACAGCAATGCACTTGAATCATTTGTCAGTAACCACTGGCTTACGCAGAGCCTGGTAGGCATCCAGATGATCCAAGCTGGACTAAGTGCCCTGTGTGAGTTTCAGCAGAAGAATGTCTACAGATCTCTGATGGGAAGAGAATCTTCTCACCCACCACTACCCCGGCCTTCTCCACACATATCTTATCATTGTGTTATCTTGAAACACAGGGTTCTATGCCAGGGGATTAAATTTTATTTTGATAACCTATAGAAAGTTCATCTACCTGGCCCCAGGGAACAGTTACAAGGGGCGATCAGAAGTGGTATGTAATTTTTCAGCAGTATAACTTAAAGCCTCCTTAATGGAAAACAGGGACCAAGAGAGGTCCCAAATGACTAGCCAGGGTGCTGTTGACATAGATGTGTAAGCTGATTAGAGCAAATAGAGAATCCACTTCCCAGGGGCCTCACTTAGAAGAGGCTGAAAGTTAGTGCTGGAAAGTGAACTCTGAACCTGAACCCCTCTCTATTTATGACCCTGACCCTTAACAGACAGAAACACAAATGTGCTTGCCTTTCCCATAGCATGGTCTCTATGTTCACACCCAGAGCCTTTGCACAGGTTATTGACTTACTTATCTGCTTAACCCACTCTTTCTCATCTGTAAAGATCCACTTAAGAGGCCAATAAGTCTCTCCTTATTCCCCAGTCAGGCTTGATTACTCTCTCCTCTCAAAACCCTGATGAACATCTATTCAGCACTCATGTCTTTACGCCCTGCAGTACAGTCTTCGGTGTCCACATATTCCTCCATTCTGGACTGTGAGGAACTCAGGAGTTCTCAGGAGTTCTACAACTCCTGAGAGACTCTCTTCCTGACCGGCACACACCATACTAGCCTGGAGCAATGTTCTGAATAGCGATTTCCTAGATGAACAAGGCTCATGAAGAAAATTAATAAAAGAGAAAAGACTCCTCTGACTGGAGGCCAAGGTGGCCACTGTCTCTCAGGAGTTGTAGAAGTGTTTATAAGGCAGACATGATAATAAGTGATCAATTCCATCACTAAGACAATCACAGCTTCTAGGATTCCACAAGTGCCTCCTTTCAGTAACATCAGAGGGCCAGCCTGGACAAGGCCACTCTATACAACGATGGAAAACAGATGTTTTTCTGTACTTAGTCCAGTTGGATCAAAGTGTTTAGATGAATATCCAACCATTCCTAAAGAGAAAGAGAAGGATGTGTTGGCAGAAACATGGTATCTAGGGATAAAGATCTAAAATTTGGCTTTACCACTTAACAGCTTCTTAATTCTGGCATACAAGCATTTATCACTTGTAATTTTCTTACGAGGAGTCTTTTGCAATCTTTGGGCAGTAGGAAGTTGATGACTACTTTCTAGGTGTTTTTTTTTTCTTTACTAAAAAATGTAATAAATACAACTTATTTTCTCTGTGTATAACCCTGGCATTATTCTATGTTTGTATACGTTGCATCTTCCTTATTGCTAATTTCTGAGCAGTATGTAATTTCAGTTTCGATTTGTTCTCTAGCCAAGTGTTATTTGGGAGAGTTGGCTTTGTTTCAGTATAGTTTATCATTACTGGGGGCTGGAACTTTTGGTTAACTTATGTTATTATGTTTAGTTTTATTTCATGGCCAGAGGGTTGGGCTTACATAAGTTAGGCATTTTACCACTTATGAGCTTTTGATTGTTAAAATTATTTCTTATACAAGGGTGGTGTTGGGGGGAGCCATATTCTCTCTTCTGGATCTTTGAAACCTGGTTCTGAATTAGTGAGAGAAAAACAAACTCATAACCCACCATGACAAGAAGAAACCACAAACATCTCTTAACCCCACCTACCTTTGCTTGAGCCACTTTGCTTTGGTCTGTAGACTATGAATCTGTTAAAGCAGAAGCATAGTTTCTACAGAATATAATGGCTAGACTTATACAAAAGTGATGTCTGGAAGCAAAATTTATTCAGCAATGGAAATACTAGATGCTTTATAAATTTCTATCGTTTAAAATTTTAAAGATCCTTTTTTTAACATCTTTATTGGAGTATAATTGCTTTACAATGGTGGGTTCGTTTCTGCTTTATAACAAAGTGAATCAGCTACACATATACATATATCCCCATATCTCCTCCCTCTTATGTCTCCCTCCCACCCTCCCTATCCCACCCCTCTAGGTGGTCACAAAGCACCGAGCTGATCTCCCTGTGCTATGTGGCTGCTTCCCACTAGCTATTTTACATTTGGTAGTGTATATATGTCCATGCCACTCTCTCACTTTGTCCCAGCTTACCCTTCCCCCTCCCCGTGTCAAGTCCATTCTCTACATCTGCATCTTTATTCCTGTCCTGCCCCTAGGTTCTTTATAACCATTTTTTTTGATTCCATATATATGTGTTAGCATATGGTATTTGTTTTCCTCTTTCTGACTTCACTCTGTATGACAGACTCTAGGTCCATCCACCTCACTACAAATAACTCAATTTCATTTCTTTTTATGGCTAAGTAATATTCCATTATATATATATATGTGCCACATCTTCTTTATCCATTCATCTGTCAGTGGACACTTAGGTTGCTTCCATGTCCTGGGTACTGTAAATAGAGCTGCAGTGAACATTGTGGTACATGACTCTTTTTGAATTATGGTATATGCCCACTAGTGGGATTGCTGGGTCATATGGTAGTTCTATTTTTAGTTTTTTAAGGAACCTCCATACTGTTCTCCATAGTGGCTGTATCAATTTACATTCCCACAACAGTGCAAGAGGGTTCACTTTTCTCCACACCCTCTCCAGCATTTATTGTTTCTAGATTTTTTGATGATGGCCATTCTGACCGGTGTGAGGTGATACCTCATTGTAGTTTTGATTTGCATTTCTCTAATGATTAGTGCTGTTGAGAATTCTTTCATGTGTTTCTTGGCAATCTGTATACCTTCTTTGGAGAAATGCCCATTTAGGTCTTCTGCCCATTTAAACATTCTTAGC
This sequence comes from Lipotes vexillifer, assembly GCF_000442215.2. NCBI lineage: Eukaryota > Metazoa > Chordata > Mammalia > Artiodactyla > Lipotidae > Lipotes > Lipotes vexillifer. The sequence goes on along the minus strand of NW_006798979.1, from coordinate 49,399 downwards.
AAAGAATGCCAACAGTATCACATGTTGATTTGACTGCAACATATTCACATTATTTTGTTTATGAAACACCAAGATAATTCATGATTTTTTTTTCAATACTGTTGCTTCCTTACCCTTTCTCTTTCTTCTCCAGATTTACTTTTTCTCTTTCACAGCCTATTTGGTGCTGGCACCCTGTCTGCTATCCTGCTTTTTTCAAATAACATTTGAAACCCAGCAGCTTCCTAAGAGGCTCATCTAACCATGTGTTTATGTGGGCCACCTTTCATCTGAGCAGCTCAGGCTGTCTCAAAGACATTAACTCATGGCTCTCCTGGAACATGCTCAGTAAGTCATAATTATATCCACCCTGAATGGAGGACTGCTCAGAATGCCGATGACTAATGGAAACTTACCCAAGAAACTGGATGAACTTGGACTGAAATGAAAGTCTCTGATGCTAACAGCCTGGGCTCCACACTAGAAATTACAATTTTCTCTATTAGGGTTTGAAGTTATCTTTCCCTTTAAGTTTAGAATCATGAATTTTTGAGTTGACAAAAACCTTAATCTCTATCATTTGTTATCTCAGACCAAACCAAAGAGTTCCAGGAAACGTGAGAAATGAAATAACAAGTGCTTGAAACAGAGTAGGTCTCTCTGCTATTGCTTATAGATTTATAATTTTCTTCATGGATCCATGGGGTTTTTTTGGTCTTTTTTTAAACCATCCCCTCCTTTCCTCCCTTTCTCTCATCTCTAGTACCTGTCAGATGATTTTACACAAAAAATTGTTTATTTTACCTTGCATGTACAAAATACAACATAAATTCAAACTAATTATGTGCAAAAACCATCTTAAATGACTGAGAAGAGATAGTAGAATCTCTTTAAAGAAATTCAGTTTTGTTCTGCTTAGACCCATAGGTAATTCAAATTAAGCTATTAAAATGCTCCCTAAGAGATACATTCTTTGAAGTTAGGTATTAGAGATGTGGCCACATTTTAATTATGAGCCATGGGTACTGTAATGCTAGGTCTGCACTGCTAACAATATCACTAATCACATGCATAGTAATGATGCACATCCGTGCATCAGTTTGCAGTTGACAAAATGCTTTCAGACATATTATCCCCTTGGATTCTCCAACTCCCATATCAAGAGAGGAAAGGACATCATTAATCCCACTTTACACACAAAGAAACTCAAGGTCCATAAGGTTAAATGATCTACTAAAACCAGACAACCAAGAGAGAGGGCAGGACCAGGAGCTGAGATCTGCTACCTCCATACCCTTGTCTTTTCAGTAAACAGCCCCATGCTTTCGTTCCAGCCCCTGGCATAAGTTTCCCTGCTAAGACTGTGCTTCTGGAGGACAGGGGCTGAGTCATAGGCACCCCTGTACTCTCTACAACTCTACACAGAGGTTGTGCTCAGTAAATGTTCTTTACACTAAATGCAATTGCATTGAAAAATTGGATTAAGTTGTACCAAAATCCCTATGGCCATCCTTTGGGTTAATACTGCCTTTATTTTCATAAAATTCCTGCATTAAAGGGGCTGAGTAATGAAGCTCTTCCTGCCGGGCCAGCTCTGCAAGGAAGAAGCCTCCTGTGCTCTGGCTCCGGGGGAAGGCTGGCAGGGCTCCAGCTTCCTTGACACCTGAGTCTTCTCATCCTCTAATGTTTGATTCAAGGCCCACCTCCTCCAGGAAGCCTTCTCCACCTCACCCTTCCTAAATCTTTTCAGATTCATGTGCTCCATGCTGGATACTTTACACTCGCAGCTTTAATTAAAACCTACTCTACCTTCCTCGTCAAACAGACATCCACAGGGACGAATTTTAGTTTCTCTGCCTCTTCCCAGCATTGACCAGAGTAGCATCTCATTTTTGGTAGGTTCCCAATAAACACTGACTAATAACTAATGGACTCTGGGTTCATTAGGTTCTGAGTTCAACCTTGGCCAGATGTTGAAGTGATCCTACTTCTAGCCTTATCCCAGCATCTCATACCTCCTTGGACAGCCCAGGGTATGCCCTCTACTTGCCTAAATACACCACCAAACACAAAGGGTCATGGCTCCACCTCTGAGCTGCTGCTTCTTCCTATCTGTGGGCTTTGAACAATAAAGCACCCTGTCTGCTGCTACCTTGTATAGTCTTCAAACTCCAGACAGCTATAGTTGGTTCTGCATGCAGCAAAGAGAGAGCCCCTAGTTCCACTGTATCGGTGCACAGAGTTCCCTGAAATCCAAATAGCCCCTGTATGGCACATCCATATGAGTGGCTAGGGAATGACATAAACTCACAGTACTCTCATGTTCTTTAAATGGTTCCACTGCAATGCAGCACTCAGCCTACTCGCTCTCTAGGAAAGGGTGGCTCAGCTCTCAGTGGTGTGGAAGGAAGTGCTGAGAACCCGAGGAAAGAGCTAGCGCTGAGAATGCTGTGGCAGAGTCGTGACGCTCACAGCTTAGGCTCTTAATGATGCAGCACTGACAATGGTAATCAGAGACAGAGACACAGAGGCAAAAGGGGAGTGGAGAGAATGAGGGAAGCAGAGTAAGAGAGAGAGAGAGCGAGAGAGAGAGAGGCTTAGCAAAAGAGAAAGGGGTAATGCTTGCTGAGAAGTTTCCAAGTGAGTTCTACAAGTTTCCAAGGGAGTTGTCTGGTGGAACCTTGTTCTTTTTGTTACTCCCTCACAGGGAGAACTGAAACCACCTATCCATGTAGCTGAGCTATATCTAAAATTCCAAGAAAAAGAAATCCCAGGAAAGCAGAGCTGGAGCTTAGCTGCAGGAGGCCACTTTATAAACTACCTCTAAAAACCCATCCCTCCCCTTTCTCCACTCCACATCCCCAGTCATTTCTTATTTTAGGATACCTTAGTGCCCTCCTCCTCCCCCAGTATGAAACTGGTTTTCACAGAAGACTGTCCACATTTGTCAGGTAAGGCTCTGAGTCACCCATACTTTCCTACCCCACCCCACCCTAAGAAGGTTGATCATGTCAAGCCTGATCGCTTAGCATGGGACATTAGTCTCTAGCCCATGAGAAAGAGACTCCAGGCCTGGTCTGCAAGCTACAGTCCATCTCTGTCTGGGAACTCCCTCCCAATGCTTTGGGTGCTGGGATTGTTGTCCCGTTTCCCCATGATGGGGCACTGGAGGCCCTGCTCCTAAGGATAACATAGCTCCTGGCCATTTATCAGCTTTTCTTGCAATGTGATTTCTTTTTCTCCTGAAGTCATTTCTTGGCCATTTTCTTTTTCTTTTTTGCCCTTCTAGTTCTGCAGGTATTTATTGGGCACATATTGTAATTATAAACCCAGTTTCAGTGCAGGGAGCAGAATAAGAGTTCGTTGTAAGCCAGATCTAAAATGACAATGTGGGGTGTGCAAGAAGCTCACGAGCATAAGAGGCAAGGACCCCACGCCCCTATTCTTTGGTGAAAACTCACAGCAACAGAAAACTCACTCAGAACCTGAGTGCCAAGGAGCACAACTCTGAGACATCGAATTCCAGACATAAGTGGCTAGAGGCAATCTCATCCCTCATTTATAATTTATACTTAAATAACCTGATACAGCTTTTAGATGAACTGGGTATGGCCTACAAAGATGCCTGTGTGAAGGGGAGCAGAGTAATAGGTCAGCGCAGAGCCAGGCCACAGCCTAAACTAAGGTAACACAGTTATTAAAGGAATAGTTGGACATGAAGCAGGGGACTCAATATGGCCCTGACATACTGTCTAACAAGACACTGACATTTTAGCTGCAACTGCAAGAATGACAGGAGCTCACCAGGCAGTAGAGGGAGAGGTAAGGCAGGATGTTCTAGAAGAGGGATCAAGGATTGAGTTGTGCTCTGACACAGTGGAGGCTGGAACCCAGAATGCACAGGTATCTACATTCCCAGGCCTTGGGAATCCGTTGTTGGCTTGATTAGAAATTACTGAACTTTTCCTTTATAGCAAGTCTCACGGTTTGTAACTATGTATTTGTAAGATTTGCTCATATTTGTCTCCCCCAACCTCTACTCTATCCAAAACCTACTCCAGAAAGGCAAAAATTCCAACTGTTTTGCTCACCATTGCATCCTCAACACCTAACACAGACTTTAGTACTTAATGGGATTAACTAAATATTTGACAATGAACAAATAAAAGAGTGGACTACAAACTCTCTGAGAGCTGCTCTATCAGAGCACTCAATGCTGTATATTAATAAGGCATTGGTATTTGTTTGCAATTGAACTAAATTAGACATCAATTCATATTAAAAGTACCACGGACTATGCACACAGTATTAATTTTATGATGTTTGAAGGTAACTATTTTGTGGATTGGTTGCCCCTCACCTAGCCCCATTTTTCCCTTCTGTAGGATGAGACCCATTTGGAATATATATGCATTTTTTAATCTTAGATCAAAGGCAACTTCCTTAAAATGTGTTCTAAATCTCACCAATGTGCACTAAAAGTAGTAAAAGGCTAATGATTCACTTCATACGCTGCTGGTGGGAATGTAAATTTGTGCAGCCACTGTGGAAAACAGTATGGAAGTTCCTCAAAACACTAAAAATAGAACTACCATATGACCGAGCAATCCCACTCCTGGGTATATATCAGAAAAAAACAAAAACCCTAATTCAAATACCTGCACTCCAATGTTCACAGCAGCATTATTTACAATAGCCAAGATACGGAAGCGACCTAAGTGTTCACCAACAGAAGAACAGATAAAGAAGATGTGGTATATACATACAATGGAATACTACTCGGCCATAAAAAACAATGAAATATTGCTATTTGCAACAACATGGATGGACTTGGAGGGCATTATGCTAAGTGAAATTAGACGAGAAAGACAAATACCATATGATATCACTTATATGTGAAATCTAAAAAATACAACAAGTAGTGAATATAACAGAAAAAGGAGCAGGCTCACAAATATAGAGAATAAGCTAGTGGTCACCAGTGGGGAGAAGGAAAGGGGGAGGGGCAGGATTAAGAGGTACAAACTATTAGGTATAAAATAAGCTACAAGGATATACTGAGCAACAAAGGGAATATAGCCAATATTCTCTAATAACTATAAATGAAGCATAATCTTTAAAAATTGTGAATCACTATATTGTGTACCTGTAACTTATATAAAATTATACATCAACTACACTTCAATAAAACATAAATACACAAATATTTTTAAATTAAAAAGAGAATCCAATAAATAATTGACATTGTAATCCCATTAATATGGGCCACTCTTGAACCTATATTTTGGAAAGAACAGGACAAAGAATTAGGAGAAAAACATAGCAGACAAACAAATCACACTATAGTTTTTGTAACTGCATGCATAAATAACATTTTAGCCTGATAAAAAATCAAAGGCCTTCTTTATTTGGTCTTAGAATCTATTCTTGCACATATATTGAAAAAAATAAATTAGTTAAGTTTTGCAACTGTAAAAAAAAAAAAAGGGTAATTGTTCAGAAGAATACAGTGAGGATATTGACACTCAGTCCCTACATTAAATATGTGAAACTTTAGTACATTTATGATTTGGAAAGACCAAGAAATCCAAAAGATGTTCTTGATGCATAACATAAGGATGCAAGAGAAAATTCTCTCCAAGGCAAATCTGTATTAGAGTGGGCTGGCCTGGGGAGAGGGGAGGAAATAAAACAAGGCTGATTTCCACTGGTCTCCCTCCCGGCTCTCGGCCACAACTTTTCCGGTAGTGGCCAGGCTCTACACTGGGTGTTCCTTACCTGGATCTGGGCATTGAACTGTTTCCTTGCCCTCTGCAATCCATCTACATAATATGCTTTGGAGGCAATTCCCCACTATAGATGTCACCAGCTCCCATTGAAACAATACAGTCTCATTCCCAGAGACCTCTGCTGACTACTGAAAACCTTGTCTAACTCTGTATCTCTCAGGGATGTAGGGGTAATGCCACATATCTGTTCTGGTCTTTACTTTTCTGATTCTACTTGACAATCTTAATAGCTCCTCCCAGCAGGGAAGGCCAAGATAATTAACCAAAGCCCAGAGAAGTCGAGGTATCGAAACTTCCCCATTTTGCAGATGAGGAAACTCAGACAGACCTAGAGAGGTTAACTGACACACTAAGGTCACCAAAGGAGAATGAGAACACAGATCCCTGCCCTTAAACACATGCTCCTTCTTTTCTCCTCCCCTGCATTTTCTCCTTTCAATAGCATCTCCTTATTAACATTTCCTACCTCTACACTTTCTTTCAGTTCCCACTGCCATTATACCACTTTGGTGTTCACATTCTTTCTTGTGTTCTCAATGCTCTGCCCATGTCATCCCCACCACTTCCACCAGCAGGCTCTTCTCCATTCAAAATAAAAAGTTATCATCACTGAAAAGCCAGTGCAAAGCCTTTCCCTTCCATAAACCATCACAGTACACTGGCCCAAGAATTCTTTCTATCTCTAACACCTAAGTCTGGACCCTTCTTTGACACTTTGCATGAACTTTCTTTCTTATACTGTTATCCTTTGTTAAGGGAAATGCTTCTTCCCCACTCAGGGTAAATCTTTCCCTCCAGAAAAGGAGCTTAATTATTGATATCTCTCTACCACTTATTCACTTCTCATCAGGGAAAGTAGCAAAGAATAAACTCATGATTATAGACTCAGTTCCTCTCTTTTCTTCTTGGAAATAAGCTCTTCTACAAAGAGTGGCTCCTCTCTGTTCCCTGGGGAAAGAGGCACTGCATGGTTAAGAGTGTAAATCTCTCTAATTCTGGACTTCAGTGTCAGGTCACCTACTGGGAGCTATGTGCACCTCAGTCTAGCCTTTATCTACTAGAAATAAATGTACTCTATTGCCCTATATGCATTATCTTTGGTATGTTTCTCAACTGGTCCACAACTCAGAGAGGAAGGGAGGGAATTCCTCTGGATACCACAGCATTCTATATGGATATTTAAGTCTCACTTTATCATTTAATCACTGCTTTATATGCTTTGTCTCTTCATTGCTACTGTGAACTCCTCAGAGGTGAGAACAATGGAGTGTAATTTTTCACATCCCCCAGAGCACTCAGTTCCAAGCTTTGCACATAGCAGGTGCTCAATCCATTTCTATTCAGTGAAATATTTGTTGAAAAACTGTGATACCTCCCAGCAATCAAGTAATTTTTCTTAAAGTGTTTTCACCATAATTCTACCACATATAAAGATCCGTAACCAAGGAAACATCTTTCCCATTGCAGCTAAAACGGGTCCTTTCAGTTTTAAAAAATCTCCTTCCATAAGTACTTATCCTCCTCCTCCATCATTTCTCTGACTCTCTCTGCCTGTAGAAATAAGAAAAAAAATTTTAAAGCACTAATAAGGTCTTGCAGAAGGACAGCCAGCTAAGGCATGGTAGCTCTGATTACTCTCTCCCTCTCTTTTCATTCATAATCCCTAAGAAGATATGCTTGCTTTCAGACAAAATGACGCCTAAAGTTGGTAGAGCTTAGAATTATTATTTTTCTGCCAGCAGACCCCATGTCAGTATGACCTGGATGAGCTTGAGACAACCCTAGAGATTCCCAGTTGCAGTATTTCCTATCTTCTGTCTCATGCTGCCCCAACACATCTCCCTGGGACTGACTGTTCCTCCTTCTGTGTCCACTTACCCAGAGCCATACTTCTGTATCACCCCACCCTGAGTATGACCTAATGACTGATTTTTCTCTGCCTTGCCCCTTCTGGGAATCTGCTACCACTTCCCCACTGCCCCATTTCTGTTAGTGACATATTACCGTAATTCACCTAATTTTGCCAAGCCATTCGGCCCATGTGTAGAACCTCTGAGTAGTCTCCACTAGGACCTTTCTGTATAAACAGTTTAATTCCCCAGCTGCCATCTGACCTGAGGCATTTCCTCTAATTCATCCTCTTTCCTAACCTCAATCAACCCATCATCATCATAACAGCCTGGGTCTACCAAATGTAGTCCAAAATATAAGATCAGAGTGTGAAAGAGAAAAGGAATTTTTAAGATGTTCTAGTCTGACCTTTCCTTTTCTTCATTTTATAGATGAAGACACCAAGGCACACAGAGGTTAAGTTACTAAAGTGAGCTAAAGGCAAATTCAGGAGTAAACCCCACTACACCTGACAACCAATTTTATATGCCAATATTTTTAAAGAAATAGAAAATAACACAACAACTGATATCGATTTACCATTACTGTATAAAAAAGAACTGCCAAAATGATACAGATTTCTCACAAACCAATGCCTCAAATTCAAGGTATTTGCAAACTGAAGATTGATTTTCAGCAGTTTTTATGAGATGGATATTAAACTATAGCACACAACAGGCTGAATGTTCCATCCTGTGAGACCAACAATTCAGTCTTTTAATAGTAGATAGCTGCAGTAAGAGAAACTCTAGAAGCCTCCAGGGTCTAATATTCCATTAGGAGTATAAATAGCAGTTATCGATCTGAAAGCAAAAGGATTTCACCATAATATTAAAGGAAGAAATACTCTACAAAATAACATCAAGAGAATTTAATTAAAAATATGACTCTAAACAAAAAAAATCCAAATCCTTAAACTTAAACAAATATGTAATAGGTTCATAAAAATAGGACAAATCCTACCTCTACCATAATGAAATCATTTGCGTTGATACAAAGAAAACTCTATCACCCTCCGAATGCAACATTTTAGACATATTCTGTATCTTGTGATGACAAGTTATAAGATTTATAACTTTACCAGCATGATGTAAACCAAAAAATACCCCTAAGACTAAAAATATATTTACACTAAGAACACTGTATAATTTTGCTGTTAATTTCCCACCATCAAACCAAAAACTGTGCAAAATAGTTTGTCAATTCAACTCTGTGTTTTCATCAATAAATGACACTTGAACTATTCATGTATTTACTGAAATTCTCACAAATTTCACAATGATAAGTAATGTTTCAATTCACAACCATAACATTTTGCTCTATATGCAAGAGAGCGACAGAGATAGGAGAGAGACATATATTATCCATGAATTTGGACTCTCAGATTCAAATACAGCCATCTCATTCCTGAAAATAATTGTACCCTGCTCCCTATAAGCTCTCCGTCTTCCTGAAATGGGAGATAATGGCAGCACTGCTGGGAGGTGACTGGGCACTAATGATTTGTCAGCACTCGGGGAACGGGTTGGCTGAGTCACTTAAAAAGAGTACAGCAATTTGTCAGGCCAGTGCTTATAACGCAAAGGGCTCTCTGCATGCTAACACAGAAGCTTGTCACACAAACCCACCCCAACTTTAAACCAATAAGTAGTCTCTCACTTGAGCCACTCACTGAAGAGGGCAAAGATGGGCCAGGACTCTATAGAAAGTACATTTTTAAGGTGGGCTATTTAAAATCTACATTTGCATTTGGGTTGTAAGACTTTTACCTTGCCAGTCACTGCTTCTTCAATAACTGTAGATGGAATGATAATAAAGCCTGGCTCTCTTTTGAGTGTGTGAATAACATTAATATATTTAATCCTCATCTAATTCTTAGATGAGAGAACTGGGAAGGGTTTTCTTAGATGAGAGTCACAGGGAAGCGAAGAAATTTGCCCGAGACAAGTGGCAGAATCTCAATTCCAACTCAGGCAGTCTCACTCCAGAGCTCTTATCACAAAATGCAATGCAGGTGAATCGATAAGGAAAGAAATAAAAGGCTGCCCAGGGAAAATGACATTTCAGAACAACCTCCTCAGATTCTCAGGACCTTCGTAAGTGTTTTTCCAACAAAATGTACTCCCTCTTACTCTGTCTTCATATCTGTAAAATGGTGAGACTATCTATTCTGTTTTTATTTCTAGGTAGTTGTAAAATTCAAAGAACAGAATCTATTTCTTTTGGAAAAAAATAAAAGAGCACAAGCAAGAACAGATCTATATGATATCATCTATGAATCAACATAGAGTGTAACGCTCAAGAAATGTTAAGTAGAAATAATTTTTAAATTAATAATAATAGGTCTAGAAGAAAAATCACACCACAACTACCAATGCCCCAGTAAACACAATTCCAATATAAGAAAAATCGGGGCTGCAGATCCAAGTTCTCCCAAAGGATCAGCATTGACATGGTCATCCACTGACACAGAACCTTCCGCAGAGCAAAGCACCAGGAGCCAGTGACAGAGCTAGCCTCAGTTCCCCACTCCCACCCCAAGATGCATGAGTTAGGGCGTGGCACTCCCCCTGTCTTGTTTTCAGCTTCCTCATATGAAAAGCTTTAGCAGCCACAGCTCTTTTTTCTGTATCACATTACCTCGTTGAGTGCTGGGGCTCAATGCCACAGCAAATACTTATAGCTCTAGAATTTTGAACTCCATCTCCTAAGCCAGGGGCTCGATTCTGTAAAGTAAAACCTCAGTGACTCCGGAACAAAGAATAAACAAGAGGTAGGCCATTATTACCTAATCCTATGGGTTCATCTTCTTAGATTTCTCTCATCTCTACTGCTCCCTAATCCACAAGTCCACAGCCATGGCCCTGATTCAGGTCGTCATCTTAATCGGGATTCTGCCAAGAATATAGAAGACTCACAGCTGATCTCTTTTCCACCAGTCCCTTTAGACCATGCAAAACCTTCCTTGCCTCCGGAGTGATCTTACTAAGAAGTAATTTCAGCACTTCAGTGTCTGTTCTGAAACACAGCAGCACAAATACAAGGTAACGCTGAAGTTCATTCTGAGCTTGGCGATAACATGATCTTCTGAAGTAAAACAAGTAGAATGGTTGTATTATAGATGAGACTGATGATCTGTACTAGATATTAAGGAACAAGATTGATTGTAGTGGGATGATCAGGCAAGATTGGCATTTTGTTTGGGTTGCCCTAAGAGAAGATTCTGAGGCAAGATTTTGGGTACAAGAAGTGTATTTGGGAGGTGTTCCTAAAAAGCATTGTGAGGGATGGATAAGTGACTTATAAATGGGAGGAAAGCCAATAAATGTGCATTAATGAATATATTAAGGCACAAACCCACTGGAGAACTTCTGTGAGAATGTGGAACATATCTCAGAATTGTCCCACTGAGAGGTAAGGAAGTTGGGATATTAATCCACCAACTCCTGACTCTCATTAGCCAGTCATTCCCAGGACTTTAATTCCCCAGAACTCTCCTTCTAGTGAAGGCCTAGCATGGTCCCAGAGATTACCCTCAGATAGGTCTCTCCTAGAACATTTTACCAATAATAACATCATCTATAATTTGTCATCTACTATGCCAGGCACCTTGTTAGACACTGAGTACTTTATGTTTATCACCTCGTTACAACAACCAGCAAATAAAGGAACTAACATTTGGATGGATTAATTGATGTTTCAAAGTCACAGAGCTAGTAATCTCAACCCCTTACTAGGTCTATGACCTTGGACATATTGGACTTAAACTCTCCCATTAAGTAGGTGGTCTCAGCTTTCCTCACTATAGAGAGAGGATATTGTGCTTAGAGATCTCTAAAGCCCCTTACAGCTCTGACAGCCTTATGCACTCTGGAATATCCTCGCTGAAATTCATGCCTGCCTTAGGTGTGCAGAACTGAACATCTACTGATGTCCATTAAAATAACCACCACTATAACAATTAAATTCTGAGCTTTCTCAATCCCCATTGTCTATGATTTTTCCACTAACTAGTCTTTTCTCCATATATTAAAGGACATGCCAACTTTTGACAGAAATATTTCCCAAGATTATCTAGTTCCATTTGTTCTAGTACAGCATTCATACCATGATCACCACTCTCTAACACTAGGAGGAATCTGGATATGCGATGTAAAGTTTATTCTATCCAATTCGACTTAACATACATTTACTGATTTCCTATTCTATGAGCCAAACTATATGCCAGACACATTTGGCAGCACAGAGAGAAATAAAGCCTGATTCCTGTCTTCAAGGGATTTATAACATTGCGGTGTGAGAGAAAAGTGATATTTAAAAAGCTCCTTCTCATCCATTATCTTTAATCAACATAATGATCCAATAAGATAATATAGTAAACATCTATGCACTATAATGGTGACAACTATAGATTATTTTCTCTTTATCCTTTATCCAAATAGAGCTTTATTGATGTTATTTCATGGTTAATACTTCAATTCATAAGTGTATATTTGAAATATATATTATCAATAATTTGTAGAATTCCAATACTGACTCTAACTTGCAGAATCCTCATATGGATCTTGACCTATGGAGAAAGAACTACATCAGGATTTGAAGGACAAAATGAAAGCATTGACACTACCCCCATCCCTAAATATGGTTCAAAAGAAAGATTTCATCCCTTGGGGAACCATAAAAATGTCATTTTAAAATGCCTGAAAGATGCATATGGGATGCTTCTTAGCAGATCCCCCATTCAACTCTAGTTTGGCCACTGCAAAACATTGATGAAAATAGAAAATTGGTGATAAATGCCTGCTGCAGGTGCTTGCCATATTAGTTTCCTCATTGGAGTTATCTGCTCCTAGTTTGCAGTTATTGATAGAGCAAATGCATTTTTATCCATTCTCATAAACAAAAAACACTAAAAGTAGTTTGCTTTCACTTGGTGGGACAAGTCCTGGTTTTAATGTCCTTGGAGTAACAACTCTGAGTTGTCAACTCCCCAGTTCTGTGCCACAACTTAGTTTCCCAGAACCTTTCACAGTCCTGTAGGATATCATACCAATTCAGCCCATTAAAGACATTATATTGTTCTTTGGAAAAATGTCTATTCAGTTCTTCTGCCCATTTTTCCAAAGAGGAAGTGCAGGTGGCCAATAGGCACATGAAAAGATGCTCAACATCACTAATCATCAGAGAAATGCAAATCAAAGCCACAACAAGATATCACCTCTCACCTGTCAGAATGGCTATCATCAAAAAGAACACAAATAAATGCTGGCAAGGATGTGAAGAAAAGGGAACACTTGTACACTGCTGGTGGGAATGTAAATTAGTGCAGCCGCTGTGGAAAACAGTATGGAGGTTCCTCAAAAAACTAAAATTAGAACTACCATATGACCCAGCAATTCTACTCATGGGTATATATCCAAAGAAAACAAAAGCACTAATTCTAAAAGACCCATGCACCCCAATGTTCATAGCAGCATTACTTAAAATACTCAAGATATGGAAGCAAACTAATTGTCCATCGATAGATGAACGGATAAAGAAGCTGTGGCACATATATACAATGGAATACTACTCAGCCATAAAAAAGAATGAAATTTTGCCATTTGCAGCAACATGGATAGACCTGGAGAGTATTATGCTTAGTGAAATAAGTCAGACAAGAAAGACAAATGCTGTATGATATCACTTATACGTGGAATCTAAAAAATACAACAAAATAATGAATATAACAAAAAGAAGCAAACACAGATATAGAGAACAAACTAGAGGTTACCAGTGGGGAGACGGAAGGGGAATGGAGGGGCAAGATAGGGAGTAGGGGATTAAGAGATACAAACTATTAGGTATAAAATAAGCTACAAAGATATATCATACAATAGGGGGGATACAGTCAACATTTTATAATAACTATAAATGGAGTATAACCTTTAAAAGTTGTGAATCACTGTGTTGTACACCTGTAACTTATATAATATCGTACATTGACTATACTTCAATAAAAATTTTTTTGATTAAAGGAAGGAAGGAAGACATATTGATGGAACAACATAGCAAGTTGTTCAAGAAAAAAGTGTAGTGTTTGGTGGACATTGTTGGGTAAAAAGGCAAGTTACATCACACATAGGTGTTCTACTTGGATCATTTTACCAAGTAATTTGAAAAGCTGACCTCTCTAGTTGGGGCCTAGGGCAACAGAAGATACTCAGACTGGTCCTGACTTCAGAGCAGATAGCTCTGATATATGCCCTTGTAACTCAGTTCATCTTTCAGACCAGAGTCCCTTCAGTTTTGGACAATAGCTATATGCTCTACAACAAGTAAGTAATCTTCTTTTGAGAGAGAGTTCTCAACTTACTACTGAACTCACAACAGCGAGAACATGAGCCCTCCTCACCCATGAATTTTTGGACA
>NW_006798979.1:13080-35320 GCF_000442215.2 Lipotes vexillifer | reverse complement strand
TCAGCAGGACATTGGATCATCACAGAGTGTGATTTTGACTCCAAAATCAGGGGGGAACTATACCTGAATTAGGAAAACTAGATTCCTGTTCATTTTCTAGGTTTGTGTTCTAAGTGTTAATCTGTTGCTTAGATAAGAAAGCATTAAACTTACTGTTCAGCATTCTGTGGAAAGTACAGGGTACCCTCAACTACATAATGCTATAGCTCTCCTTCTCTCCAACGTGAGCTTCCTGTCCTGCAACTGTGTTTTCTTTGCAGCTGCATTGACTCTGTAAAATCAGCATTGTCTGCTCACTGGATATGAGAACATTGTTATTAAACACTCTTTGGTGTATTTTTAAAATCACACACTTTCTTTCTGAAATTAAACTAAAACCAAAACCCCATTTCATATCATTATGACAATTCCTGTGAAGCCCTATTAAATATGATGCTACAGAAGCAGGAGCTAATGATAATTGCTCTTTAATGGCATCAATTTCAATTCCATTGCAAAGAACTCCCTCCAGAAATTATACCCCCAGCAAGCAGAAATATTTGAACCTGCTAGCATTTGTAGCTAAGTAATATGGTTAAAATAAAATTGTTAAATGGCAAAAGCGGTATCCACGGCATCTTAATAATCTGCGTTCTAACCATCTGTTTGTTGGTTTGTTTTAAAATCTTGGGATGCTTTAGTTATTTACACTGCCTAACATAAATGGGAAAATGTGACCAACTTCACAGCCTGAGGATTCCTAGTGGTGTTATTATTGACATTACTAACAGTGAGACAGGCTGGGACCTGAGACCCTTTGCTGCAGTGCTGCAACGCTTGCACCTGGACACACCTTTCCTGGAGCCACAAAATACAAAGAAATTATATGGGACTAAAAATAACTGCAAGTATTGCAGTTGGGCAAATTCTGGACAAAAGACCAAAAAACCCAACTGCTACCTTTGAAGAGCCTGGAGCAAAAGCAGGGTACTACGCATGCTCCCTGCATACAACACCACCTAAGGGGTGGGCAAACCACCTAAGCTACCCCTCCTGCCTGACCACTGGACACACCCCTACCCTCACCCCATATAAGGAACCAGCTTGCCCCCCACCCCACCGGCCTCGGGGAGCGAAAAACAAGGGGACCTGCTGTTTGTTCTACCTCCCCTGCTGCTGCAGCAGGGGCCCCAAAAAAGCCTTGCCTGAATTTCTTGTCTGACCTCTGATCAATTTCTACTGATTAAGGAGGCCAAGAACCCTGGTCAGTAACAATAGCATACAGCATAATTTTAAAAAGTACAGAACGTACAATCCTAGGTGTGAATCCTGGTAACATCCTGACTGTGTAATACCAAGAAAATTACTTAATCTCTCTGTGCTTCAGGGTTAGTTTATGTTTTAAATGAGAGAGTGTACATTGAATGCCTGCCACAGTACCAGACACCAACCAAACAACAACTGTTGTTAGTGTCCTCTGTGGTCACTCTGCTGGCAAAGATGCCCCCAGAGATGCCCTAAAATAGTTCAGCTTAAACTGGGAATAAGGAAGAGGCTCAGCGTGATGGGAAGAACGAAGACATCATGATGGTGATTAGCATGCACTCTCCCATACTTATTTCTCGAGGGAGATCTAAAGCGTTCTTTTGGGGCTTCCCTGGTGGCGCAGTGGTTGAGAGTCCGCCTGCCGATGCAGGGGACGCGGGTTCGTGCCCCGGTCCGCGGTCCGGGAAGATCCCACATGCCGCGGAGCGGCTGGGCCTGTGAACCATGGCCACTGAGCCATGGCCGCTGAGCCTGCGCGTCCGGAGCCTGTTCTCCACAACGGGAGAGGCCACAACAGTGAGAGGCCCGCGTACCGCAAAAAATAAATAAATAAAAAGAAAAAGAATAAAGCGTTCTTTTGTAGCTGGTGGTCAATCCTACGTAACGAAAAGATGGAGCTATGCTCAGGAGGCTTTAAGCCTTCCAGGAAGGAGGAAACCTGAGCTACTGAAGCTCTGCTGCCTAAATAACAAGCAAGACAGCTGGTGGGAGAGGAAGTCAGGGAAAGTCAAAGAATGATACATACTGTGAAAATCTGATGCGCGTGTACAGCCACAGTCTGGAGAAGTTTCCAACTTCTACTGCGCTCATCCTAATCACCTGGTTTGACAGCGAAAACCTTTGCCCCAGTGGATTCTATAAAAAGGTTCAGGGAATGAATGTTCTGCTGAGGCTGTGTAATGACTTTTCGTCTGGAAGCAATGGTCAGAAAACAAAGTCTACACTAGAATCAAGTCTATTTCCAGGGAAAAAATTGGGTGAGCTCCAAAAGCCTCCAAGTGCTTTTCAGGGGAAAAAAATAGAGTTACAAGTATTTTTCATCAGCTCAGGTGGAGACAGATATGCACACTGTTTTGCATTTAGCCCCTATTTGTGGAAGTAATGCTATGTGCTTCATCCTTAAGCCTGTGGTGACCACTGTGAACAGCATTTTCCCACTTCCATATAAAATAATAAATGGTAACATTTACTGAGCATTTATGATGCTCCAGGCACAAAACTCTTTAAAGAAAAAGGATAGAATTTGTATGTGAATCAGCACAGTCAAGATATAAGAAGCTCCCCCAGAGACTCTGCAGTAACTGTTTTCTCCTGTCACATGTCAGTACACGTGAATATCGTTCAGGTTTTCAGGAGGCCAGAAACGAAGGATTCTGCAGTTCCACCATCACAACAGCCTCAAATTATTCAGTCTTTCCGATTAGTCTTTCCTGAATGAAGAGTTTGTTCTCTGATACCAAGCCCTGCAGACATCCTCCTATCGCATTGCCATCATCACCTTGATTTTCCACTCTTTGGCTAGCTGCAGTATTAGTGTCAGCAAGTTCTGTGCATTTTAAAGCTCATGAAGGGATTGTCATTTCACCCTCTGGACTTGCTCCTTCTTGCAATACTGACAGCTGACTTACGTCCTGGTTATGATTAATGAAAACTTGCTAGTGGTTTCATAGCACATTTCATCTCCAGATTACAAAAGGCTCTGTAAAAATTCTCTCCCAGTCCCTCCCAGCAGGATGGAAAGATTTAAGAAGCCAGAAAGCTTCAGTTGCATGCCCAGTAAACAGTAACAAAAGGAAAAATAGAAATCAAGTTCCTCTGGGTTTAAGCCACTGCATCTATGTGAGGAGCCAGGAGGCCTCCCCACAAAGGAAGAGACATGAAAGCAATGTGTGTAGAAGCTCATAGCACAGATGGGAGGACGGGTTCACAAACTGACCCCCATGCCCAGAAGACAAAGAGAGACTGAAGAAAGAGGCAGACCTCTCCAGACTGGTAGGTGGCAGGTTTAACAAGCAAGGAAACTTACATATGAAGCTTGTCTCAGGCACCACAAGATAGTAGATCCCTGTGTCCATACACCACAATCTTAAGTTTATATAGAGGCCTTACCCAGGTTCAGTCACATATACAGTGCAGATGATCTAACCAACACAATGCTCTCTTAAGGCAGCATCCTTGAAATGGCTCTGGGAACTGTGAATGAGAAACATACATTCCAAGGACAGGGGAGGGGTTAAGAAACATGCAATTGCCCAGGGCCAGCTCCTGGGTCAAGGAGAGGTCACATCCTCTCAATTACCTCCTCCAACAAATACATCTCTTTTCTTTGGGCTCTCAAAATCTATTTGTGGCTTTGAAACAGATCCATTAGTCAGGTGGGACTACTATTATTCTAGTTTTTGATCAAGGATCCTGAAAAAGGCTTGGAGAGTTGTTACTAGTTTGGGGTTTTGTGGTTTATTTATAAGCAGGAAGTTTTGTCACTCTTGTTTCAAGATCAACAATAAACAGGGAGAGAGACTCACTTTGTGTGTTTAAACTGAGTTCACGACCTGTGTTATAGGCCCACCGAAACCACAATGACTCCCCAATCTCTCCTTCTTTCTCAAACCCCATCACCTTGCTCTCCAAGATGGAGAAGAGGCTCTTGAGGGCTATTTAGGACAACTTCTGACTCAGCCCTGTTAGCAGAAGGAGGCCAAAGAATTCAGTAGAAAAACCTCTGAACTCTTAGAAGACCTGACTTCAAGCCCTGCCTCAGACCTGGCTTTCTATGGGACAGTTTTGTTAATCTTCCAATGGGCTGGAAGTAGAATGAAAATTCTGTTCCAAGAAAATTAAGGAATATATATATTTTTTTAAAGAATCAAGATGAGTCAGGACATCGACCAAAATGGAGAAGGAAGACATTGAGCTCACCTCCTCTCACAGGCACACCAAAATGACAACCATTTACAGAAAACCATTGATGAAAAACACCAGAACCTGTCAAAAAAGCTTTTCTACAATTAAAGATATAAAGAAGGAACCACAATGAGACAGGTAGGAAGGGCAGAGTCATGGTAAAGTCCCATACCCCCAGGTGGCAACCCACAAATGGAAGAAAAATTACAATTACAGAGGTTCTCCCTAAGGAGTGAGGGGTCTGAGCCCCACATTGGGCTTCACATTCCAGGAGTCCAGCATTGAGAACATGAGGCCCCAAAACATTTGGCTTTGAAGGTCAGCAGGACTTACTTTCAGGAGACCCAGGGGACTGTGGGACAAAATCTCACATGTCCCATGACAGGTCAGAAGCAGTAATTTGAAAGGAGCCTGAGCCAGACCTACTTGTTGATCTTGGAGACTCTCCCAGAGAAGCAGGAGGCAACTAGAGCTCACCCGGGAGACACAGACATCGGAGGCAGCCATTGTGGGGAGCTTGCTCCTCTACGTAGACACTGATGCTGGCAAGGGCCATTCTGGAATCCTCTCTCTAGCTTATTAGCCTCAGGACACAACCCCATACCCACCAAACAACCTGTAGGCACCAGTACTAGAACACCTCAGGCCAAGCAACTAACTGGGTGATGACATAGCCCTACCCACCAGCAGACAGACTGCCTTAAGAACCCCTGAGCCCACAGCCGCCCTGGACACAGCCCTGCCCACCAGAGTGGCCAAGACCCAGCCCCACATTCCACTGTGCAAGCACTAGACCTGGGACCCCCAGGGCCCTGCATTCAGAGAACTGGGGACCCAGTTCCACCCACCAGTGGGCAGGCACCAGCCCCAGAATCACTAGCAAGCCTGCTAAAGCCTTGGGACCAGCCTCACCCACCAGCAGGTGGACAACAATCCCAGGATAACCTCATGCCCCCAGCCTGCAGACACATCCCACCCACCTTCAGGCCAGTACCCACTCTAAGACCTGCTGGGCCCTAGCCCATCCACCAGCAGGTCAAACAAGCTTCAGGACACCCTCAGTCATGTGTATCAGGAAACAGTGGTCTGACACCAGCTCTGGGACCCCTGAACCCTGCATCCAGACCCTAGGACCCAGCTCTACCCACCAGTGGGCCAGCACTAGCCACAGAACCTTTCTTCACTCACTGTGGGTGGGCACCACATAGGCAGAACACTCTTTGACATAAGTTGCAGCAATATTTTTTTAGATCTGTCTCCTAAGACAAAGGAAACAAAAGCAAAAATAAACCAGAGACTTTATTAAAGTTAAAAGCTTTTGCACAGCAAAAGGAAACCACAAACAAAACAAAAAGACAACCTACTAAATGGGAAAAAATATTTGCAAATGATATGATCAATAAGGGGTTAATATTCAAAATATGTAAACAGCTCATAAAATTCAATATCAAAAAAACAAACAACCCGATTAAGAAATGGGCAGAAGACCTAAATAGATATTTCCCAAAGAAGACATATAGATGGACAACAGGCACATGTAAAGATGCTCAACATCACTAAACATCAGAGAAATGCAAATCAAAAACACAAAGTGATATCATCTCACCTACCATAATGGCTATCATCAAAAAGAACACAAATACCAAATGTTGGCCAGCATGTAGAGAAAAGGGAACCCTTGTACACTGTTGGTGGGACTGTAAATTAGTGCAGCCACTGTGGAAAACATTAGAGAGGTTCCTCAAAAAACTAAAAATAGAACTACCATATGACCCAGCAATTCCACTCCTGGGTATATATCTGAAGAAAATGAAAGCACTAATTCGAAAAGACTCATGCACTCCAATGTTCATAGCAGTATTACTTACAATAGCCAAGATATGGAAGCAACCTAAGTGTTTATCGATAGATGAATGGATAAAGAAGATGTGGCATATGTATACAATGGAATACCAGGTCATAAAAAAAGGAAATTTTGCCATTTGAAACATGAATAGACCTGGAGGGTATTATGCTTAGTGAAATAAGTCAGACAGAGAATGACAAATACTGTATGACATCACTTATATGTGGAATCTAGAAAAAAAACTAGTGAATATAACAAAAAAGATAGAGAACAATTATAGAGAACAAACCAGTGGTTACCAGGGGGAAGATGGAAGGAGAACGGAGGGTCGGGATAAGGAGTAGGGGATTAAGAGGTATAAACTATTAGGTATAAAATAAGCTACAAGGATACCTCATACAATATGGGGGATAGAGCCAATATTTTATAATAACTGTAAATGGAGTATAACCCTTAAAAATTGTGAATTACTACATTGTACACCTGAAAGTTATATAGTATTATAAACCAACTATAACTCAATAAAAATATTTAATTAAATTTTTTAAATATATTAAAAAATAAAAAAGAACTAGTTACAAGGCTTCCCTGGTGGCGCAGTGGTTGAGAGTCCGCCTGCCGATGCAGGGGACGTGGGTTCGTGCCCCGGTCCAGGAGGATCCCACATGCCGCGGAGCGACTGGGCCCGTGAGCCATGGCCACTGAGACTGCACGTCTGGAGGCTGTGCTCCGCAACGAGAGAGGCCGCAACAGTGAGAGGAATGCGTACCACAAAAAGAAAAAAAGAAAAAAAAAAAAAGAACTAGTTACACCAAAATTAATTAAATCAGAAAAATTCCTAAAATTTAGAATATCTAAACATCTATATAGATATATAGCTATATCTAGATATGTACATAGAGAGATATGATAATTTTGGTGCTATATATTTTTTGGTAGAGAAGGATTATCAGTTGAGCATCAAAATTGAATACAATGAAGTGAAACTGGAAAATGAAAAAGAGAGTAAATACAAATTATACATTTTAAAAAAGAGAGAGAGAGAAAGACAGAGAGAAAGAAGGAAGAAGGAAGGAAGGAAGGGAGGGAGGGAGGGAGGGAATGAAAGAAAGAAAGAAAGAAAGAAAGAAAAGAGGAAAGAGAAAGGAAAAATTCGTTCTACTCGAGCTTATCTCCTAGGAGCTATTATGCATATTAGATCACCAGGTTACGAATGTACCAAGCTCTTTCAAGGAAATTGATGGCCACCAGATACAATTTAAA
Organism: Lipotes vexillifer; assembly: GCF_000442215.2. Classification (NCBI taxonomy): domain Eukaryota; kingdom Metazoa; phylum Chordata; class Mammalia; order Artiodactyla; family Lipotidae; genus Lipotes; species Lipotes vexillifer. Next base: position 28,002 of record NW_006798979.1, on the reverse strand, counting down.
ATATGTAATAAAGATCAATGGACAAATTTTATTAAGCATATATTATGTACAAAGCAGTGGGTACTGAGAAGAAAATAAAAGTGTGAAACACAGTTCCTATCATTCTATATTTCATAAGCTTGCTTAAATAATAGACAAGCATACCCTTAAAAAGTAACTGAAAACCAACCTATGCTGTATAGCACGTGACTAAAAAGAGATTCAAATGCCATAGGAAATATATGAGAAAGAGAGGACATAGAAGGAGCATAGAAGTGGTTTATGGAATTAAAGATGAAAAAGCAGGAAAACAGAAAACCAAGGTAAGAGGGTTACTTAAGCAATGCTGAGGTATTGGGAAAATATAAGGTTCCCTGGGGTCAACTGTAAACCATTTTGTTGGAGATGAAGATTACAAGTATAATAAATAAAATAGAAAATAGAAATGTCAGGTTATGATTCAGGCTGTATTGCACATACACAAAAAAACCTCAGTGAGAAGAAATAAGGGAAGGAAAACCTCCCATTTATGATATAAATAAATAAATAACCTAAGCAAACACTTATTAATAAATGTTCAAAATCTACTGAACAAAACTATAGAACTCTTGAAGGACATAAAAGTAGACTCGTACAAATGAAAAGACATATCATGTTCTTGATTAGGAAGACAATGCTAAAAAGATTCTAATTCTTACTAAGTTATAAATGCAATGTGATCCCAATAAAATAAATACCATTTGTTCTAAAGCTGAACAAGTTGATTACAAAGTTTATTAATAAAAATAATAATATGCAATAGTAGCTAGAATATCTCTGAAAAGGAAGAGCAATGGGATGAGATAAGAGGTGGCTAGCCCTAACATATGGTAAAACATAACGTCTATTAAGAGTAAAACAATGTGCTATTGCTACATGGATTGAAAGACATATTAATAAAACAGAATTAAATATCTAGAAATAGGACCAGTGGATATTTAGTATTATAGTATATTTAATAAGCAAATCAGTGGAGGGAAGAAAAATGTTTAATATGTCATGTTGTGGTAACTGGCTATTCATATTACTAAAAAATAGATTAAACTGGATTGTTCCTCACACTACAGACCAGGACAATTACCCGTGGATAAGGCATTTAAATGTAAAAATTGAAAGCATACAAATATTAGGAAAAAGGCATTGGTAAATTCTCTATAGTCTGGAAGAAGACAAATTTAAATAAGAAGCAACAAAAAGAGATTAATAAATTTGATGAACTTTTTAAAAATTATGGCAAAAATAACTCAAAAGCAAAGTGGAAAAGACAAATGACAAACATAAATATTTGCAACATAGATGACAGGTAAGGATTCGTATTCCTAAAATAGAAAGACAATAAATAGGTAATCATCTAATATACAGAAAAAAAACTGCAATAACCCTATTGAAAAATGAGCAAGAGACATGAATATAGATTTAACAGAAAAAGAAATGCAAATGACCCTTTAACATGGAAATATGCTCAAGATCATTCAAAATAAGAGAGCTGCAGAGCAAAACTACAAAGATACCATTTTCCCCTATCAGACTGTCAAAAATTCAAAAATTTAACAATATATTCTTCTTGGTAAGGATTTGGAGATATAGTTTCATACACTGCTGATGTGAATGCCAAATGGTACAATCACTAGGTAACAGAATTAAGCAATCTTGCTGATTCTAAATCTGGAGCAATAAATGTTTTGAAAAATCAAGGAAGTTATCAAAGTCTGCTGGAGTTGTATCAAGAGAACTCAAAAGCCAACTTCAAGGAACTCTCAACTAACTAAAGACAGGATAATTTGAGCAGCATAATCAATTAATGTCTTCATGAAATTTAAAATCATCATATATGTTTTAAATAATTCTAAAAATTAAAAACCAGCTTATTAGTTACCACTGGAGGGTATTAGAAGATTCGACACATAATTCTGAAAAATGTTAGCTAAATTCAGAGAACCCAGCATTTGTCCTGCCTTTCACGTATGAACTCTACCTCAGGGTAACTAAATAGTTGATGATGGAAAGTTTCTCTTTAAAGTATTACAGTTAATTATTAAAGAACAACACCACTTTGCAACCTGTAATGAAACGATGGAAGCAATGATCATCAATGGCTCTGAAGCCATTAGGTGAAAAGCTGATCGGGAACTTTATGACTGGGTCAAGGTGAACCCTGAGCCCACTGATTAATCTTAACATCAGAAAAGGAAAGAAATCAACTATTATATTCCACCTGAGGTAATGAAACATGAAGTTCTCACAACTATGAGGTATTTGTGCCAAAAATTTGAAGCTAAATCTGATAACACCTCCAACTTTAATTATTAAGTTGAAACATAAAATGGCCAATACTTGACCATTTTGAGCTACAAAAATACAATTTTTGAGCTACAAAAATACAATTACATTCGGTTCAGTCGAATAGAGAGGGCAGAGAAGCATGTTAAGTTAAATTTAATAGTGAAGCAATTGGCAAAATCTAGATCGTTCAAATCACTCCGTTTCCTCAACAACAAAACAACAAGAAATTTATAAGGAAATTTTAAAAGAGGGGGGAGAGTACTTATAGACTAAAAAAGAACTGAGATTTATTGATGAAGCAGGAAGTGTGGCTCTTATTAGGATTCTGATTCAAATAATCCAACTGTGAAAAAAAAATGAGACTAAGAAAATTTTAAAACTGAGTATTTGATGATAAAGAATTACTGCTAATTTTTGGTACTTTAATGGCACTGTGGTTGTTTTTTAAGTACTCATTTTTTAGAGATATATGCTAGAGTGTATTACAGATGAAATTTTATTAGTCTGGGATTTGCTTTAACATAATCTAAAGAGTGGCTATGAGAAAGAAGAGATGAGCGTAGATGAACAAGGTTGACAATATGTCGTAATTATGGAAGATGGGTGCTGGGTACATGGACGTTCATTAAACTATTCTCTATCCTTTTGTATATATGTATGACTTTTCCCATCATTTAAAAAAATGGGGAAAGTATATTTAGACTAATCATTGGAGGGTCATTGAAAGTCTCTCATCAGGGAAGAAGAGATTCATCAAATTACAAAAAAAAAAAAAAAAAAAAAATGAGCCTGTGCGTCCGGAGCCTGTGCTCCAGAACGGGAGAGGCCACAACAGTGAGAGGCCCGGGTACATATAAAAAAAAAAAAAAAAAAAAAAATGACACACTCACTCTTGTCTTGCATTTTTCTATGGTACACTTAGGAGCCCAATATAACTGCAATTCCTTTCAACCTGACTGTTTGAAGCCCAAAGCAAAGGTATCTCCAGAACAAGTCGGTGGCAGACACACTTGCCTTACAGCTATTTTATTTTCAAGAGAGAAATGAAAGAAAAAAGTCAACATGCAGGTCAGATCTTTGTGATTCTCTAATGCTCCAACAGATCAGCTAAAAAAAGTTTCCCCAAATAAATTGATGTTGTATAACTCAAAGACAGGAAAGGTTGTGCAAAGTTGTACATGTTTTTAACAAAACTTTAGAAGTGAACCAATTTAAACTACCTGAGCAGAAAGTTAAAATGGTATATTACTTTTTTCTCTCTAAAATAAACAGTTCTATATTTTCACATACTCTTAGTAATCCAAGACACATTAACATATTCTCTGTACAAACTTGTTTATGCTGTTAATTTTCTTAAGAAAGATTTCTTCCAAAGATATAAGCATAAACTTAAGTTTATACCTTGGTATATTTTCTATTTCTTTTAGATTTCATACATGGCATCCAAGTATTTTCAAGATTTGATTCCTGCCATCCTTGGAAATAGCAGCTTCATTTTCTGTTTTTCCCCTACCACGCGCCCCTTCACTGTGGTGGACAAACCCAAAAGTGGCCTTAAAGGATTTCTGCCCCCTGATGTTCAAGCTATTGTGTGATCCCCTTCACTTGACCTGTGACTTGCTTCTACTCAATATAATGTAGCAGAGGTGATTGACTAGGTTACACTGCATTACAAAGTGGTGAGATTCCTCACTCCCATGATTAGGTTATGAAATATATATGACTCTGTCTTGTTAGCATGCACCAGAAAGGCTTTCTTGTTGGCCTAGAAGAAGCAAGTTGCTATGATGTGATTGGAGAAGGCCACATGGCAGGGCCTCTAGGTTTTGAGGGCCTTGATCCTATGATCATAAGGAGATAAGTTTTGCTAACAACTATGTGAACTTGGAAGAGGATCCTGAGCTCCAGAAAGGAATGTAGCCCAACTGATACTTTGATTACAGCTTTGTGAGATACTGAGCAGAGGACTCAGGGTTAGCCATGCCCACACTGCTGATCCATGGAAACTGTGAGGCGATAAAGGCCTGTTGTATTAAGCTGCCAAGTTTGTGGTTGTCTGCTAGGCAGCAATAGAAGATAATATACTTGTGAGCACACCTCCTGGACCCCATCCCATGTTCAAATGGGTTTGTCTGTTTGGAATGACCTCTCTCCTTTATTTACTTCTTATATGTTTTTGCAAATACATATGGCATCCTTTAAGATCTTGTTTAAACCATCTTCTCTGGTAAGTTTCTCCAACTCTTGCTTCTAATCATGCTCCCACCATCAGCCTTTATGTATCTGCAGTTGCCTTAAACATACATCTATTGTTGTAAATATCCCCTTACTCATGGCCTGCATACTGCACCAGACACTGTTTTTCATTCATTCATTCATTTATTCAACAAACATTTATTTCCTGCCAACAATATTCTACCTTTGCCTTTTTTTTTTTCTTTTTTTTTTTGGCGGTACATGGGCCTCTCACTGTTGTGGGCTCTCCCGTTGCAGAGCACAGGCTCCTGACGCGCAGGCTCAGCGGCCATAGCTCACAGGCCCAGCCGCTCCGCGGCATGTGGGATCTTCCCGGACCGGGGCACGAACCCATGTCCCCTGCAACGGCAGGCGGACTCTCAACCACTGCGCCACCAGGGAAGCCCCTGCAAACAATATTCTAAATAGTATGCTAAGTGCTGGGGAGACAGCTTTGAAAAAGTCTTTTCTCAAAACACAGAGACCAATTTTCATTCATTTTTGTCTCCTGATGGCTGCCTGTGGAACATAAAAAAAAAAAATGGGGGCTCTAAGTGAATTTGCCAAAACATCAATTTTCCAAGGATAGTTTGCTAAATGACCAATTCAATTCATCAAAAGCTGCCAAGCACCTTAAACTGGTTTCTCACAGCCATTTCACTTTGGGAGGCAGACACAGGTTCAGAGTTTAAGTGTACAAAACTGAGAATTGTATTTAAAGAAAAGCACCCTTGACTTCTGAGACACCTCTGCATTTTCCCATATGAATCCTGTGAAATAGAGATATTCAGCCAAGTGGAACTCTGTGGGGAAAAGACTCTAGCAAAAATGAGTAATTTGATCATCTGGTGAATTACCTGCAGTAAATTGGATTGCAGATTAGTATTCTTATCGCTTTGGTAGAAACAGTAAGAGCAACGGTGAGTTTAAGGAAGACAAGATCCACGTGGGCAAGAGTACTTGGAGAGACCACTCTGGAAGATTTAGTTCATAAGTTGAGCTTTGAAAGAGCAGAAGAATCTAAGTGAATGGAGGAGAACTTTGGGAAAAGCTAATTATTTACAAAGACGATGAAGCTACATTTTCATCAGAGGAATTAGGTTCAAATTTAATTCATTAACTATTGGAAATATAAATTAATTATTTTATTAATTTATTCGTAGGACATCAAAAAAAAAAAAAAAAAAAAAAAAAAGAACAGAGGACTTTCCTGGTGGCACAGTGGTTAAGAATCTGCCAGCCAATGCAGGGGACACGGGTTTAAGCCCTGGTCCAGGAAGATCCCACATGCCGTGGACCCACTGAGCCCGTGCGCCACAACTACTGAGCCTGCGCTCTAGAGCCCGTGAGCCACAACTACTGAAGCCCACATGCCTAGAGCCCGTGCTCCACAACAAGAGAAGCCACTGCGATGAGAAGCCCGCGAACTGCAACAAAGAATAGCTCCCGCTCACCGCAACTAGAGAAAGCCCACGCGCAGCAACAAAGACCCAACGCAGCCAAAAATAAATAAATAAATTTATTTTTTTAAAAAAACAAACAGACGTTCACAAAGAGACCTAAGAATCAGAATGTTGAGTGAAAGACAAAATGCTGACCTTGAGGAGAATTGCATTGCTCTTACAATCAATTTTGGAGGACTTAGAATTAGACACTGGGGAATCATTTATTCTTTATAAGCCCATGTTTATATTAAAAATAAAAGCAAATGCAATGATATTCTCCTTAACAACAACAATAAGAAAAGTAGGAATACACCCTCCTTGCTTGTTGTTTGGTCGTACCCATGTCCTACATGTGTCTCTCATGTGAGTATTACTAGTTGTTTTTATTGCTTCTTGATCTCATGTCTATCATCAGATCCTTGTTGCTTCACAAAATGAGTTCAAACTATTTCTTTTTTGCTTTTATTTTGTGCTTTATATTTTGGCGAGTTGTGAAATTTGGAACTATGTCTTCTTTCAGTGATTGGTAGAACACTTTGACATAACCATTTTGGCCTGGTGTTTTCATACTGTTATAGGAATATTCAGGTTTTCAATTTCTTCCTAGGTAATTTAAATTTTTCTAGGATTTTTAAAATTCCACCTAAGCTTAAATATATTGGCATAAAATTGCTCATAATATCCTTATATTATCTGTTTAATTTCTATAGCACATACAGTTATGTCCACTTTTTACTCCTAATGGTATTTATTTGTATCAATTCCTTCTCTCTCTTTTTATTGATCAATCTTGCCAATTTTATTCGTCAATTTTATTTTTGTCCAAAAAATGACCTTTGTCTTTATTGATTCTCTCTACTGTATCTTCACTTTCAATTTCTTTTGATTTTACCTCAGTATTACCAGTTCCTTTAATCTACTTTCTTTGCATTTATTCTGTTTTCCCAACTTTTGGGAAATGAATGCTTAGCTCATAATCTTTAATTCTTTAACGTATGAGTCACTTCAAAGTCTATTTTTTTTCTTTTCTGGATGCATTTTTCCTAATATGCTTTTAGTTACTGGTTTCTAATATAGTATGATTTGTTTGAAATTTATTGAATTATGCTTTATGGCCTAGTACATGGTCAGTTTTCCTAAATACCTCAGATGTACTTGAAGAAGTTTCCAATTATTAGGTGCAAATCTTCCATATATATGTTCATTAGAACAAGATTATTATTTGTAACGTTCAAATTTTGTGTCTCCTTACTGATATATTTTTGTCTGAGTTCATACACTGAGAGACATATTATAACCTCCCTGCATCACAATAGATAAATCAATTTCTCCCTTGAATTCTATCAAGTTTTGTTTATGCCTTCTTGAAGGAAACAAGTTTAGAATTATACCTTCCTGAGGAATTAAACCATTTACTGCTAGTGATGTTTTTTGCCTCAAAGTCTTCTGGTGTTAATATAGCTAACCCAGTAAATTTTGGGTTTGTTTTCATCTTTTATATCATCTTTTCCATTCCTTTATTGTTTATTTTTCTGTATCTTTATGTTTTAGGTATGATACTTGTAAAAACATATAGCCTCATTTTGCGTTAGTTTTCCAAAGTTTTGCCTTTCATATAGAGAAATTAGATCATTTTCATTGATTTGAATTACTGATGTATTTGGATACATATGTATTTAAAAATAAAATACTATTGTATTTTGTGTTATTTCTACCAGCTTTATTTCCCTTTTTTTGTGTTAACAGTCTTTCTAAAACATTTTAACATGTACATTTAATGAAGACAAATGTTAGTAAATAAATTTACCCTGCTCCAAACAAGACAAGGATGTGAGCAAGTTTGATACCTGCTGTGGAGGCAGGTGAAGGGCACCTGTGAAGGGCACCTCTCAGACCACTGACTGAGGAGCACAACGGCCTGAAGGCCCAGCTTCCATACTCAAAAATCCATTACTGCATGTGCGCAGGCCGTGGTGACCAAGTGTGGTAAGGATACCAAGGCAGGTAGGTATATTTCTGGATGATGTAGGACTCTTCTGAAGAAAGATTTTGCTATTTGGCTCAAGGAGTCAGCACTAACCTTTTCAAACTTCTTAAAAACTGCATACAACCTAAGATTATTTTCATCTAGCTCTTCCTTTACAAGGGTCAGAACATCATTATGGTCTCATTATGGTCTAATTAGGCTCTCCCAGCCTGACCCCACTTCCCATTTTTCCTCATGGACATTTCCCCTAATGAATCACTTGCATATCTAATCTTTTGGAATTTGCTTCTCAAATATCCCAGACTAACAAAAGTGGTACCAGAGGTGGTCTAAGAAAACAAGCGGTATGATGAGAATTTGGGGCTGGTTACACTACCATCAATTGGGTAAATATGACAGCATCCTGGTTGGCAGGTGGGACACAGACTGTCACTGGCACAAGGTGGTAAAAAACCCTAGCTCAGTATTTAGTAGACTCAGCATTGAATTAGTCTAAGAGCTCCTATACTGGTCTTGCAATCAAACACTAGCAGCTTTACTTTTGCTTTGTCAATACTATTCCACTCTTTCTCTGTAACTCAGTATTTTCTTTCTCTTTGCCTGGGTTCTTGCCTTGATAGTCTGCCATAATCCTATTTTTTTTCTAACACTGAGTCCCCTATTTAGCTCTAGAAAATCTGCTCACAATCCCTGATGATATGGTTTCCATTTACTGAGAAGCCTACCCACCATATGTCTGGTGTTATGTTATCGCACTAATCCTCACATCTCTGCCAGTAGTTATTTTACCTCATCTACAGCTGAGACTCAGAAATATTCAGTGAATGGAGTGAGACTGTAGTTTTACCTATGTTCCCATTTGGCTATGCTCATTTGCAAAGGAGATGAGGAAACTTCAGGGGAAAATCTTGAACCCTGAGTAGTATGGACACACACAAGGTGTGTCCAACAGACAGAGGCCAGTGTTGCCAGAACAAATTTGCAGAGGAGATTATAAAGCCACGGAAAGAAAATTCACCAGAAGGAAAGAATGAATGTGTCGCAGTAAACTCGACTCATAAACCATGCATAAGGACCAGAAGGAAGAGATATGCAAGAAAGAGCATGACAGCTGTTGCCCAGCCTAGTCCTTTTGGAGACACGCTGGAAGTGTGCTCCCTGGAGAGCAGTGGACTTATAGATGTTCAGTGAAAGAGCTGTTGTCACAGTATTTGCTGAGGAATCTGGGAACAAGGCAATCCTGCTCTGGGTATTCTACCCACTCCACCGCCCCCAGCCAAGCAGTAAATAAATAATACAGAAGGAAGGGGTAGTCTCTCATTTCGTAAAAAGCATGGGAAAGGGGGGAAGGGAGCTGGGAATGAGCACAGAAGGGGTAGGATGAGCAGGGGAGTGTTCAGGGGCCAGCACCAGCGCGTTGCCAGGGAACTGCACCTGGTGGCAGTGGCAGAACCACCTCTCTCTGGGCAGCAAGGATGTATCAGAAGCAGAATTCCCACTAGAGTGGCACCAGGCAGTAAAGGTTGGGAAAACGTTCATTCACTTCTTCAACAAATATTTATTGAAGAGCTACTGTTTGCCAGGCACTGTGCAAGATCCTTCTGTTGACTGGCAATGAGGCTGGCAACAGAGGTGTTTGAGGCTAAAACAAATAGAATGAAAAAAAAGGAGCTGTACTTTGACCCGCAAAAGCCCTTTTGGAAAATCTCACTTTACCAAGCTTCCTTCTTTGGAAATGTTCTAATCATAGTCTTGATCTATTTATCTAACAAGTTGTCCTTTTCTTATTGGATTATCAGAGACTTTTATTTGAAGGGATACTAATATTTTATTGATTATATGGATTGAAACTATCCTCTGCTTGTCTGTTACTTGCCCTCTACATTTATTTATGGCAGAAGCAGGCATTCACTGTTTTGTGATCTAATAACTTTATACATGTCTTTGTTACAGAGCTAACCTCCTTGCCCACAGCGTTTCTCCTTTAAGTCTATGGAAACAAGCCTAGACTTGGAATTGGGATATCTGGGTTATGACAGAAGTCTTCTAACATTAATAGTATGTGACTTCGGGTAAGTTTCCTAAGACTAACATTAAATCCTAAAACGTCAGACACTCTGCTGGGTTTCTTATATATGGTATCTGATTTAACCTTTACAACTATTTGCCTATTTTTCAGATGAGGAAATAGTCTCAGAGAAATAAAGTGACTTACCCAGTGATACATAGCTACTTGATGACATCCTTGGGAATCAAATTCAAGTATGACTCCTGAATCTATGTTGCTTTCTTCTCTTAATATGTGTTTCAGGATTCTCATGTGAAAAATCACACACACTCCAAAAAAAAAGGAGTAAATGGAACTATGATCCCTAAATCCCTCACTGCTCTGAGATTCCATGATTCAAAGCATCTATTGGAAACCAATAACTATGAGACACTCTGGAAAGGGACTACTGATTCTAAATCCGCTGGTCCTCTAGAGGAAGACAATTAACAGCAAATGACAATGGAGTGACTGATATCTTGATTTTAAAAACCATGCAACATTGACTTTGAACAGGATTACCCCATAAAGATAGAATAAACTTTTTTTCTGATAAGCTTTGCAATTGCACTATGCAAAGTACTTGATGTATAGCAGCTATATATATTACTGAAAATCACTATTCACTGAGAACTTTACCTATACCATCTCCTTTAATTTCCAAGAGAAACTCATGAGGTATTTTACTCTACATTTTAAAGATGAGCAAACTGAGACATAGCGAGGTTATATGACCCCACAACTAGTAACACCCAAGCCTCTTTCCAAACCACCACCCAACACCATGCAGCCCTGGACTTCCCCTTGTTAGAAATCTACAGCCAGTATCAAATCTTTGCCAAGTGAGGTTCTCTTCTTATAGCAACTTAGTCTTTTATGACATTGTCATCGTTGAAGAATCTCATTAGATCTTCAATATTAGGGGAGTCTTCTGAGTTAGCAAAGTGAAAGAAAGCATATCAGAGAGAATTATAGGTCTTTCACAGAATGAAAAGTCTATAAATAGACTTACTAACCACTTAAGGAAAACTTTTAAAGTATTTTTATTGCTGACTTTTCAAAAAGGAACCTATGCTGAAAATTTAAGGCTGACATTTACTGTTGAGCAGCTAAAATTCTCTTTTTTCTTTAAAGGGTCTGCTGAAAAATTTGTGTTTCCTACTTCTCTATTAAAGTTCCCGAACCTCACTTAATATGAATTCTTGTGAAAATCAGAGTTACACATTCCATAACATGGTGGCATTTAAAACTCCCTCATAAAGGACTTATCTCTCCTAGGGCTTGTGAGCTAATGAAATGTAGAGTGGCTATAGAAAGCTTCATGGAAAGCATACATTCCAAGGAATAGAAGGTGAAGAGGAAAACAATGCATCAAGTTTGTGTGCAGTGTAAATTCCAGAAGAGATTCTAATTAAGACTTCTAAAGTTAGGCTTGCAGTATGCTTTCAGAGCCAGGAAGACTGTGGGTGTAATGCGATGGTTAGCTTGTATTGTTTATACCCCTCATAATTTATTATTGCATAGGAAGACTTACCTACACCGAGGTGACCAGATGATAGTCTAGGTAAGTATGATTGCTCTTGAACATCCCTCCAAATAAAGTCTAGATCAAAAAGTGTAGCAACCATTGTCCTGTGTTTTGCTGCTTATTGCTCAAGTGTATTTGGAACTTTCATTAAGCTATTTTGGAAACTGTCAGAGAATCATCTTGATTTTACCTTATGAACCACAGTCACAGAACTTCTGAGAAGCTTTTGATCCCCTGTGACATTTGGTTTTGTGTTACTTTTTCTAATTCTACCTTTAAGAAAAAAGGTCTGTTGTGGTTATCTCAAATGCCAAAAGGAGGAAAAACACTTATGATGATGTTGCATAACATTTACCTTCTAAATACCAAGCTTAGCATATACACAGGGTGATAGGGCATAAAGTATCTTCCTATTATATGTGTGTGTGTTTTACATTCTTTTATAAAATGTCATGGGGTTATTTAAAACGCGCATTTAAGTCTATTTCCCAAGAAAATGTAAAATTCTAAATATAGAAAAGTTGAGCCCTGAACAGAATTAATCTCCCTGAAATCAAATACCTTTTAAAATACAAAGAGACTAACTGTCCGAGTCATCACTGACTCCTTTCTTCTCCATCATATCCAATATCCAATCCATCACTGGATCAGGTTGGTTTCACCTCAGAAATATCCAGGGGGCTCTCTCTCTCTCTCTCTCCCTCTCTGTCTGTCTCTCTCTCTCTCTCTCTCACATCTTTCATTAGGACTATTTCAACAGCTTCCTTACTAGTCTTCTAACCATCTGTTTCAACCACTTTAGTCCATTCTCTCTGTAGTACTACCAGAGTAGTCTGAAAACTGATGAGTTTGTATCCCTGATTGATAACATTTCCTAGTTCCATATTAACTATATGATTAAAAAAATAGAAAATTCTTAGTGCAGTGTCTCACAAAGTGTGATTCTCAGAAAAACTGTATCAGAATCTTCTAAAGTCCTTACTGAAAAAAAAATATGCAGATCCCTGGCCCCAGCCCAAGACTACTAAATCAGAATCCTTGGGTCTGAGTTCAGTAATCTACATTTTAACTTAGAAAAAATAAGTCTCCTGGAGAGAAGAGAAAGCATAAAATATTTTAGAAGTTTTGGAAAATTTCAGTATCTGGTAATATTAGGAATGAGAACTCGTAAAAATCATGACTGAAAAATTCCTAAAAGTACTAGATAAAGGAATGAGGTAATATGTAAAATATTAAAGGAAATCCATCCAGTCTAGAAAAGAAAAGGAATAACATGGATCCAAAGATGTGAAACAGAGTAGGAAATTTGATCGCAAAGTTTCCATAAAGTCAGACCCAAGTCTCAGGAAAAAGGGGAATTGAAAAAATATATATAGCAAACTCAGAAATAGATAGCAAAATTCCTTTTCTGTCTTAGCCTTGGTTCTGAGAAGAAAGAAATAAAATCATGTTCCCTGAGTATTCATAACCACTACTTGGTTCCTTATGTGAGTTGATGTCTTAAATTCACACTATTTGCTTGGAGAAAAATATAAAGGCAAACTATTTTATTTTATAGTAGACCCAAATCTGCAGCATCCCCAAAGGCAAATCTCTTTCAGATAAACATGGAGTCAGTTCAAGCAACAAAGAAGTCCCATAAATAAATTTCCAAATATGAACTACCAAAGAAAAGCTATAAAACACACAAGGAGACGAAGAATTATGGTGAGAGTCATCATTTACAAAACAACAGAACACAGTTCAGAAAGACTTTAAACGTATATGCTAAGAGATATAGAATGTAAAATAAATGTTTACAATTAGCAAAAAGATTACGGTCTATAAATATTATTTCTCACTAAAAGGAACAGTGGTTACTTGGAGAATTGGCTGAGCCAGATCTGGAAAATAAAGTATAAATGTTGATCTTGGAACACCTTGTCCTATCAGAAAGAAATGAAGCTATTAAAGGCTAATACAGCCATGTCAAAAAGACTGAGGGAACAACTAAAGAGGCCCCAACTGAAGAGGCAAACAGCTGGCCAATAACTCCCAAATTTATATCACCAGCTCAAAGTGCTCTCTTAAACTTCAGACTCATATATAAAACTATCTACTCGGTATATCCACTTGAAAAATCTCATATACATCTCAAACTTAGCATGTCCAAAATGAACTCTCCAATCTTTCCCCAAAATCTGTCTCATCCACAGTCATCCCTACAAAAATTATTGCATAGAACCTTCAAATGACTCAAGCCAAAAACCTTGGAGTTACCTTGACTTTTCCCTTCTCACTTCTTATGCAAATTCTTTTTTTTTAAAATAAGTTATTCACAAAAAGAAAATCAGAATCGACTGATGACTCACCACTTACACTGCTACAGTGAACCAAGCCACTATCATCTCCTACCAGGATTATAGCAACCTTTGTCCACTGTAATCTATTAAGCCCAATATCAAACAACATAAAAGCCAATGTTTTTACAATGGCCTAAAAGATCTTACCCATTCTGCTCCCTCTTCCCTTTCTGGTTTATTCTACTTCTCTTTCCCTCATTTACTCTGCTCCAGCCATGTTGGCCTCCTCGCTTTTCCTTGAACACACCGTAGGGCCTTTGAACTATTTCCTTAGCCAGGAATCTTATTCCCCCAGTTATCTCCTGGTTAATGTGCTACCTCTTTCAAGTCTTTGTTTAAAAGTCAGCGAGGCCTACTGGCACCCCCTCCAACTTCCAATCTCTATGTTCTATTTTTTTCTCATAATACTTACTATCTTCAAACACACTCTAATTTATTTTGTGTGTTGTTGTTTTATATAAACTTATTTATTTTTATTTATTTATTTTTGGCTGTGTTGGGTCTTCCTTGCTGCTCACGGGCTTTCTCTAATTGCGGCGAGCGGGAGCTACTCTTCATTGAGGTGCACGGGCTTCTCATTGTGGTGGCTTCTCTTGTTGCAGAGCATGGGCTCTAGGCAAATGGGCTTCAGTAGTTGCAGCATGCAGGCTCAGTAGCTGTAGCTTGCAGGCTCTAGAGCACAGCCCCAGTAGTTGTGGCGCACGGGCTTAGTTGCTCCACGGCATGTGGGATCTTCCCGGACCAGGGCTCGAACCCATGTGCCCTGCATTGGCAGGTGGATTCTTAACCACTGCGCCACCAGGGAAGCCCTGTGTGCTGTTTACTGCCTGTCTTCCTCTACTGGAGAAATTCAATAAAGACAGGGGTTTTGTTTTGTTCTGTTTTGTTTTCCAAAGTACTCCAGTATTTAGTAAATGTTTATTGAATTAATCAGTGAATCAATGAACATATAAATAAGAACTCCTATTCATCAAAAAACATCATAAGGGCTTCCCTGGTGACGCAGTGGTTGAGAGTCCGCCTGCCGATGCAGGGGA
>NW_006798979.1:5318-12944 GCF_000442215.2 Lipotes vexillifer | reverse complement strand
AAAAAATATATATATATATATATATATATATATATATCATAAAAGGTAAAAAATTGGCCACAAAATATGAGAAAATATTTACAACACAAGTAATTAAGGAAGGATTAATATCATAAATAATATTTTAAAATAAATACTATGAATAAATAAGAAAAAGATAAATATCCTAATAGGAAAATTTGCACAAAATTTAAAAAAAAGGAATTGGCATTTTCTAAACAGGAAATGTGGATGTCAATAAATAATGAAAAGGTGTTTTGCCTCATTAGTGATCAAGGAAATGCAAATTAAAGCCATAATAATATACTACATATCTACCAACTGGTAAAAGTAAAGTTTTCTGGCATTAACACAACAAGACACATTTATTTCCTTTCTCGTTTAGGAAATTCCAAAGTTTTAGGAGCTGTGTGCCAGAAATGAAAACCAAATATATATTTCTTATTATAAATCCCAATATCACAGGTGTTTGCACTATGTGTTATGCTTTAGAATTTATATTGCATATATATATATATATATCATTACGTAGTATTGATTAAAAGTGAATAATAGATCAGAAGTTTGCCCAGAAAAGAAACCATCTCCTTGAAGCTAATAATGCTTTGTTAATTCAGGTTCTGTGCTGAAAATTGCTTTACTCTCTGTTGATAACAAAGCTGTCTGATACAGAATATTTAAGACCCAATGATCTAAATGAAAAGAAACCTTAGTTAAGGCAAATATTTAGAGCGAGATTAAATTCAAGCATGTTTATCATAGGTTATAGATATTTTCTGTTGCATTTTACTGATAGTCAAAATAAAAGATGATTCCCTAGATATCAAAGTGTGTTTAGACAAAGGCTGTATTTACCCATCTGGTACGTAACCTTTAACCCCAAGGCTTGTGCTATCATCAAAAATCTGTAAATATATTTTAGAGAATTGCATGAGTCATAAGGCATGTTTATTATAAGAAAGCACTGTTAGTTTATGAAATATCCTGGTTACTTAATTTGTCAATCATCTCACCATTTTTTTCTCTCCTTTTCTGGACAGAAAAAAATCATAATTCAGTGGACTAATCATCAAATAGAATTGACTCTGGCTATTTCTAATTCAACCAAACTACAAAATTCTGTTTTCTCCACATTTGAGGTGACCTTTAAATACATTTAGTTTGATAATGATTGCTTTAGCGTAAGAAACAAGATTCTTCTTGTTCTGAACCCTATCACCCCCACTATATGCCTTCATGCACCCTTCATTCTAGTTTATGATTTCTGTTATAGACCCCCTGTCTCTAGGCCCAAAGTCATCCATCACCCCCACCTCGGCGTAGGAAGTCCTTTGCCATTCACCCTCTGTCTTTACTTACCAATCCCTGACTCAATCCACACATTTAACTTTCACTGTTTCTCAAATCTAACAAGTCTGCTATAGCCTGAATGTTTGCATCCCCCAAAATGTATGTGTTGAATCTAGTCCCCAGTGGAATGATGTTTGGAGATGGGGACTTTGGGAGGTTTTTAAATCATGACGACAAAGCCCTCATGAATGGAATTAGTACCCTTATAAAAAAGTTCTAGAGAGCTTTCTTGCACCTTCCATCACGTGAGGACACAGAGAGAAGATGACCATCTATGAACCAGAAAGTGGGACTTCATCAGACACTGAATCCACTGGTACCCTGTTCCTGGGCTTCCCAGCCTCCAGAATTGTGAGAAATAAATGTATGTTGTTTATAAACCACTCAGTCTGTGGTATTTTGTTATAGAAGTCTGAAGGGACTAAAATATAGTTCATTCATATAAGCAGAATTTTGCACACTTGATCCTTCTGACTGAAAAGCCCTAGTCATCTCTGAAGACCCTCCTCAAATCACACACCTTCCATCTCCTTTACCTAACAAAGCAAGTTGTTCTTTTCTTTTAAGTCTTCATTGCATTTTGTGCAAGCTTTGATTAACAGTGTAATTATTTGCTTAAGTATCTAACTCTCCAAGTGCCCTGGGAGAATACTGTCTTTAAATCCAGGCAAGCAGAGCCCCTGCCTTGGCCCTGCACCGCAGCAGGACCCTCCTCTTTTACAACACCTTCTTGGAAACTTCCTAAATCTTTCTCCAGTGCATGGGATTAGGCAGAGTGGGCAGTGCTCTCAGAGCCTGACATCCTGAGCCCAGAGCTGAACTCACATGGGCTGGGTCCTATCTCCCATTTGGAGGGCCTTCTGATTTTTAAATGTCAGCATGACATTGATCAGATGCCCCAAGATTTGAACTTTCCAATCTTGGTTCTTTCATTAATTTGCTCTAATGATGACTTTAGATAAATTAAAATGGACTTCAATCGCTTAATCGTGAAATTAGAGGATTGAACCCTCGATAATATTTGAGATATCTTTCAGATAAAAGAATTCATGACCTTGCATTCATCTAGTCTTATTACTTTAATTGACTGAATATGTAATTATCATAAGGAATGAACACTCACCGTATCCTTAGTTGCATCAAGAAAATGAAATATTTGCCATAATATTTAAATTAATAATAAAACAAAAATACATGGTATATTGTATTTGGGGACATATATTCTCAATGATCCATCTCCTAGGATTCTTCCCTTTGATTTTCTAAAGTATATTTTTTAGTGATTTTGAAAGGGAGTAGAATATGCCACTCCAAAATATGCTACTTTGTCATGTTGATTACTTTGAGCTGAAGGCCATCAAGACCCAGCCAACTCAGGAAAAAATTTTCTCTCTCCCTTAACCACCTAAAAGAATTTAGACAGGTGGCCTGTACTAGAAAAAGAACTATTACCAGAGATGAGTTTTTACCTGAAAAACTTATGGCAAACTTCTAATTACCAAACACCAGCTCTTCTGATTGTCCTGTGATTCCCCTTCTCCTCTTTGAAGCCCCAGGCCACAATCCCCTTCCTTACCTCAACTTATCCCTGAGTCTAGTATCTTTGGAACTTCCATACAAATTAAGTTAAATTTGTTTTTTCTCCTTAATATGTCTTGTGTCAATTTAATTATTAGATCAGGCAAAGAACATAGAAGAAAAGAAGGAAAAATATTTCTACCCCTATAATTTATTATTAACCATTTGGAGAATTTAATTTCACTTTAAGATTAATTAATTAGGGTATGCAGTTTTAATAATCATATATTTTTCTTTTATGAGAATTCTAAAATCTAGTATTTAAATAGACATGAGTAGATATTAAGTATAATAAAAAAGAAAAATAACAATCCTGAAATTTATTATGACAGAAAAAGCACTACAATGCCAACAAATAGTTGACATGTGTTGGACACATTGACAGAAACAGCAGCTAAAAGATAACATAAAACAATCCATATTTTCAGCACTAAGCATGCTATGTTTTATTTGATTAATTTCGATAATTTTGCAGTTAGTACTTGTAAGATAATTTCGGTATCTGTATGCAGTAATTTAAAAGAAAAGTGGATATCAGAAAGAAAATGAAAAAAGTAGAAATAAGCTAAAAGAATACAAGGGCAAAGGAACTAAAAAGTAAACATGAGAAAAAGGAGTACAAAGATTCACCACACAATCCCTATGTGTATTGTTTTCAATGTACAAACAAGTTCATTCTTCATAACATTCAAGTTAAGTTGGCAAAACCAAAGCATGATAAATGTTTTTTTTTTATAAGTTACTTGACAGAATAATTTTTTTAAAGATTAAACAGTATCATTTAAATGCAGTATTTAATAATGACAATTGTATATATGTATGTAATTCAAGTTATATTAAAGTTAATTTTAAATATTTTGTGTAATAAGAAAGAAAACCAGTAGCTCTGAGAAAATAAAATTTGTCTCTGGCTATGAGTTAGTAAATGACAGTAAATGAGTTAGTAAAATTCCTCTGCCTTCCATGCATGTTGCCAAGCTGGCAGAATGATTTACCTTTACCAGGGGGTGTCTCTTAACTCTCAAAATTCTGTTGACATTCACACTGGCCCTTATTGTGCATTGGTGGTATCTTACAACTATGAGCTACTGTAAAAACAATGATGACTGCTTACTTCTAGAGCAGTTGAAACGTTCCATACAGGGTGAAGTTGAGAGATCCTAATGCTTAAGCTTCATTAGCTTCAGAGAGAAATCCACTTCTGATTGGTTGGTACAAAATATGTCTCCTCTGATTAATTATGCACCTAGAGCTGTGGTCATTTTTTATTTTCAGGAACTTTTATCTTTAACAATTAACAATTCTACTTTGTCAACTCATTTGGATGTTGTTCTTCAAAATCAGGCCCTTATTTTGAATATACATATTTATATATAGAGAGAGAGAGAAAGAGAGAGAGAATTCAAGATATATTTTGTATTTATATGTATTATCTATATTAGCTTTATATATGTATGATCATATATATCTGTGCATATATATGTATGTGTATGTGTGTATACATAGATAGATAGATAGATAGATAGATAGATAAAACCTTTAGAGCATTGATTTTTAGAGTCAATGCACTCAGGGTGCCTTTTATATATAGATTATCATTGGCACTTCTCAGATAGACACTCAGTAATACCAAAAACTTAACTCCCTCATCTTTCTTGTAATTCATGGCACAGATATAAAAACAAAAAGGTATGTTAAGAATTTAGCATGATTAGTATGCCCCAAATTTTTTCAGCATTGCTCAACAGTGTTATAAAATCTGCCCTATTTTTCAGGTTTTCAATGTAAAAAAGCTCTAAAAACAAAAAGGCAGTCAGTTTTATTTTTCCCCCACTGATCTTATTCGCATTTTTTAAATGTTCACATGAAAAAATTTTAGTAATTATATGTATGTTTTCAGCATGCGAAAGAGCTGACAATAATGACTATCAGCAAAACACTTCTAAGTGACCTTGTCCCATGGTTGGAATACTTATGATTAAAAGTTATTGGGGTACATAGCTTAGGAGACAGATTGTAAAGGATGTATGTAAAGCCCTATAAATTCATCAGTGACTTCATTCCCTGTATCAGTGAGTAATAGAATGTTAAAATGAATCCTGAAAACATAAACTGACCAAAGTTTGTGCAGGAACAGAACTGAAGTGATCCGATGCACTGCCCCAAGTTCTTAAGAACATGAGATCTATAGTAAACAGAAGACTAGGAACTTCACACATAAAATCTTAATGAATAGTTTATGATGCTACTGATTACTTCCCCAGTGACCATTCCTTGGAAAAACATTTCAGTGCTAAATAATGTTGTGCTTTATTGTTGCAAAACATTAACAAATTTTATGAACATATTCCATTCACAAGTACAAGAAGCTCTACCAGTAGCGCTGGGCAAACAATGCTATGACATCAAGACATAAC
The DNA here is from genome assembly GCF_000442215.2 of Lipotes vexillifer. Classification (NCBI taxonomy): domain Eukaryota; kingdom Metazoa; phylum Chordata; class Mammalia; order Artiodactyla; family Lipotidae; genus Lipotes; species Lipotes vexillifer. Next base: position 7,599 of record NW_006798979.1, on the reverse strand, counting down.
CGAGTTCACTTGAATGTTCAACAGAAGAAGACATCACGATGAAAGGTCTTCATTGTACCCTGCTGACTTTTAGCACATAGCTAAGTGTCAAGACCTACTGTCTTAGGTTCAATCCTCCTATGATAATAAGTTTCTTGCTATTAATTTGCATTTTTCTCCCTAAACACAGGGACCAATGGTCCATTTTATTCCCTTGAGTCCAGACCCAAGATGACAACCAATAGAAATCTCCTTATAGAGGTATGACACTTTTTAAATACCTGGCAACCCTAAACTAATCCTAAAAATAAAAATTCAATTCTGTGTCAAAGTTGTCCCACACTTCCAGAGCTGGTCCACATGAGAGACCAACACTATCCAGGGAGGGAGCATTCAACCTACATGCTTGTCAATACGAAGGCCATGCTTCTAACTTTATATTTGTTCCTAATTAGATTCTAATTGGTTAGTAGTTTCCCACTTAGCCCCAGAGAAAGAGGGGAGTACCTGACCTATATTTAGTGACTACTGTCTCTGAATTTTTTGATCATAGGAATGATAAAATGGTTTCAGAAAAGCAATATTAGTAACTATATCCAACATTGCACTAAAAATGTGACACTTGCAGAGAAGATCACAACTTTGTTTCTCTATAATACTTGACTTTGGAATGCTTTAGCTAGCAAGGATCCACAAGGGAAAGTTTCACCCTCCATGTGAAATGCCTGAGCCAAAATGATTTCAGAGTATAGCATATCCATTCTATGGAGTTACCTGCTCAATAGGAGAGATGAAGAACCCAACCAACCTTTTAAAACAAAGGATTAATGTCAGGACTGCTTCTCTAAACGTGGTCTCCACTGAGAGAGTGACTTGGAGTTTCACCTTAGGCATCAAAGGGGTATATGTTCACTCCTTGAAAGAAACCCTCCAACTGTATTCCCGTCCATTTAAAATGTATCCATGATTTACCAAACCCCATACAAAAGGAATTCGGCAAGTCACACAACTTTGGGGATAAGAACTTATTTATATCAGCTGATAGCTTTGCAGGGATTTAAGAAGTACAAAATAAAATAAACAGGATAGTGTTGATTTACATGTAGAAGTAATGCTTATCAAATGTTAAGCAATGTGTAGCCCTAAAAGGATGTATCACAACTTTCCCACTGGGACGCTATGTATTGTACTGCATTAAGATGTTTAAGGGAGACTACACAGATCCACGTTTAAGATGGAATGTTGATTACAGTCAACAAAGAAAAATTGTAAATGTAAAACATTAGATGTCTCAGGATTCCCTTTGTAAAAATTCTCTGTGCCTTTTCTTTTTCCACATTTTAAGTTGTAATTTTCTTAGACCACCTCTTTCTTTCCCCTTTGACGCTAAGTAATGATATTACAGTGCTAAGATTTGAAATTGCATGTGTTCCTAAATGCTGGTGAAAGAAATCTCAAAAATACTAGAAAGAGAAAATGTTTCTCTCTCCCTACTGGTGCAGAAAAAATATTATTCTGCCTCATACAGCTAGTTCTGATAAAATGGTCAATGGAGAACATCTACAAGTATAAGATCGATACATCTTATACTTTGATAGATGTATCGATCTTATACATCTATCAAATATGTGTGAAAAAGTGTAATCTATTCTAGGTTAGGTTATTGAAACTGTCCTTAGAAGTGTTATTTGTACAAAGGAGTCTTTTGGGACACCTGGACTTTAAAGCTTATTGTTCTGCCCTGAGAAATATAACCTGTTAGCCTTCCAAGTTTGCGATTCTAATTGTGAGTATTTCAATGATTATTTGCCCTGGTCATAACATTCAAATTGGCATCCTTATAAATAGTTGTGAGGTTTCTATTTTAACAGTGCTCCAGAAGAGCACTTTTGGAATTCCCTTTCTTCTCCATTTATACATAAATGTCCCAATAACACCATGAAAATGCTGAATTCTTCATTCAAAGGGTTCAAGACTCTTTGTCTCATCAATTAAATCTAGTATATCCTGGGGCATTCTGAATCACAGTAACAAACATAAAAATCCTGAGACCATATAATTTTTAAAATGCAGAGGGAAGATAATCCTTTTTAGCTAAAAATATATTTAGGGAGGACATACTTAGCATCTTTCTTGTAGCCTGGAATTTGACCAAAAAACAGTATACCTTGAACTTCTCTTTTCCTTTTTTTTTTTTTTTTCTTGCGTTATGCGGGCCTCTCACTGTTGTGGCCTCTCCCATTTGCGGAGCACAGGCTCCGGACGCGCAGGCTCAGCGGCCATGGCTCACGGGCCCAGCCGC
>NW_006798979.1:0-5108 GCF_000442215.2 Lipotes vexillifer | reverse complement strand
GGGTATCTCCCCGAAACGGGGCACGACCCCGCGTCTCCTGCATCGGCAGGTGGACTCTCAAGCACTGCGCCACCAGGGAAGCCCCTCTTTTCCTTTTAACTTGAATTTCCAGCACGTATTTGCAAAACCATGTTCAAGTATAGCATGCCAGTCCCTCATGGGAATCTCCTGATTTACAGATGAGCAAGTTAGAGAGCAATGAGGTTAAGTAAGAATGTCAGAATCACACATAAAGCAGGAAAAGAGTAAGACATTAAGCTGCTAAGTACTAATTTCTGGGTGTGTGACCCAGCAGCTGCTTCTGAAGGAATACAATTAATTCCATATGAGATTTTATCTAGTTATTAATGCTTCAATTCTAGTGCTAGGGGAAGAAATTCTGAACTGTTTCTGAAATGTTACAGAAATAGACATAGTTAAATGGAAGAGAAATCCTTTGCTATATTACTCATAATGAGTCTTTTCCTAGATCACTCATAATAGCTATCATTTTACTTTGCTTTTCTCCAATTTTACTCAGAATTATTATTAGTTCTCTTCCCCTTACAGAATATCCCAATTTTACTAAGATTAACATTTCTATAAGCATATTGCCATAAAGTGGATTTTGTTATCCATGTAGCATTGTTGATGCTTTCATAAAATGACATTTAGAAGGAGAAAATACAGGTATATAATGAGATGGAATAGGAAAAGCACTTCAGTCCTCAACTAGAAAAAAACTTTAAAAAAAAATAAAGTGATTAACTGTTATTTTATTTATTCTTTCTGTTAACTACAATGAGGAAGGAAAAGATATGATTAGTTAAACCAAACCCATATTTCAAGTAATCAAGGAGAGGAATGAGAGAATCAATTGTCCAACGAACTGATAAGAAAAGCAATTGTGTTTTCAGATGTTAATTTGACCTCATTGAGCCAAATCATTCTTTCAATAGTATGACACAAATTAGGAAAGGCCCTTGTGGAGTGTGTCTAGGAGCTGAAACAACAGACACAGACAGAAATAATCATGATAAAATGTTCTGTGACTGGAAATAGTGCTATCATTGAAGAAAATACTACAGGAACATAGAGGAGGAAAACATTATTTTTGTTTGGGGGTAATGAGGCAAGGGTGAGAAAAGACTTCAAGGTGATAATGTTTTCTACCACCTTGTCCAAATTATCCCTTGCTGTGATGAATAGGTTAATAGAAAAATTACTTATAAAACTATGCATTGTGGCACAAGTAGTAAGCTCTCCTCTCATCAAGATTTAACAAAGTTGGATGGTTAAACTGTACATTCTTTTACAGTTACAGCCTGCTGACTCAAGCAGAAACTCCTCTATCAAAACCTCTATTGTTTGGCTTTAACCTATATTTCTAATTTTATGTTTCAGCAGGTCACTTTCTACTTACTACACTCCAGAAAACCAGAATATTCTTGAATTTTCTCCCCCTGTATACAATTTTACCATTTTCTCTGTCTAAAATGTCCTTTTCTCATTTTACTTTTGTCTGTCATAATTATCAATCTCTCATTCCAGACTTAACTCAAATGCTATGTCATCCATCTTTCTATTCATCTGTAGTGGGTTAAAGACTCAAATTCTTTGTCATTCCCCTACCAAGAGGTGGGATCTATTTATCTACTCCCTTAAATCTGGGCTGAGACTGTGACTATTTTGACTAGTAGAATACAACTGATATAATATTGTGTCAGTTTTGGACCTAGCCTTTAAGAGAAATGGCGGTTTCTTCATCCTCCGTCACAGTATGCTCCCTCAGAGAAAAGCCAGCTGCCATGTAAGAACCCCAACGACCCTGCCATATTGTGAGAAAGCCTGAGTTACCCATGCAGAGCGGCCACATTTAGAGTGAGATGCTCGGCCAGGCCCAAGCGGTTCCCAACATCCCAGCTGATGCTCTAGACGTATGAGTGAAGGAGATGTCTTGGACTACTAGCCTAGTTGAATCTCTAGATGGCTGCATTGCCAGTTACTACCTGACTGCAGCCCTGGGAGAGTCCAAGCAAGAATGGCTCAGCTGAACTGAGTCAGCCCATAGGAAAGTTAGAGATAATGACAAACCATTGTTAAAAGTCACTAAATTTTGGAATGGTTTGTAATACAGCAATTGATCATCGAAATACTATGCAAAAAGTATATATTGAAAAACTATGGAAATAGTAAAAAGATCAGTGGTTGCCAGGACTTTGGGAGGAGGGAAGGATAAAACAGGTGGAGCACAGGGGATTTTTAGGGCAGTGAAACTCTTCTGTATGTTTCAATAATGGTGGATATATATCATTATACATCTGTTGAACACAGAATATACAATACTAAGAGTAAATCTTAATGTAAACTATGGACTTGGGGTGATAATCACATCAATATTGGTTCATTAATTGTTTCCCAAACAAACCCTCCATCCCATCACCTTCACAGGGTGAAAGCATTCAACTAGAAGAGGCTATCTAACATTGAGGGTTTGGTGAGTTTTACAAAGTGTGATAGACTTAGTCATGGAAGAATTTTTTTGTGGAGAGGGTGGGGAATGTGGTTTTAAAAGGTTTCTAAAGAACTCAGAGTGATTTTTTTCTTTTTTGTTTATTCTTTTTCACTTGTTATTTAATGTTGCCCCTGACTTTTGATACATTTAATTTAAAGTACATGTTTCCTAAATTATAACATTTTATTTTCTATGCTTCATCATTTTTATGTTTTTTACAATAAGTTGTATATAATTTTATAAGAGAATTGTTATTTACTCACATTATTGGTAATATGAAAATATTTAAAACTTCATTGGTAATAAAGTTTTAAATAGGCTCTTCAATCAGGAATATCATTTCTGCATCAGCAAAATAAAACAAAAATTTATTATATACAATACAATCCTGTGATTTGTATTAATTACAGAAAATATTACAACTAAGACCAATCTAGATGAATAAAATCAGAATATAAAAATATTTTAGTTTAAATTTTTTAGATTAACATAAACAGTACTAGCAAATATTTCTTGTATTTGATTTGCTTAAGTAGGGCACAGTTTTATTAAGTTAAGCTTGTCTTAATATGTTTTTGTTTTAAAGTCTCTAGGTATGTAACTATAATCAGGTTACTTAGTCATGAAGATGATAATATTTACTTCTTAGGGAATTTAAAAGAAGGAATGTGGACAAAGTACCTAACCACCTGACAGACAGTAAGGTTAGTATTAATGAGAGCTCTTTAATTAAGGTGAGCTTTTAAAAATTAATTTACATTCTGCTCTCTCTTCCAAATCTGCCAAATGCAAAACCTTTTTAGGCACTTCACAAAAAGGTTTACAAAGGACAAACAAGCACATGAAAAAGGGCTTAAAAATCATCAGTCATCAGAAAATGCAAATTAAAACTACAGTGAGCTGCCATTACACCCTAAGAATGGCTAAAGCGAAAACAAATGTTGGAGAGGATGTGAAGCAACTGGAAATCACAAACCTTACTGGTAGGAACGTAAAATAGTACAACTTCTTTGGGAAACCGTTTTGCAGTTTCTTAAAAAGTTAAACATAAATCTACTCTATGATTCTGCGATCCCCCTTCCAGGTATTCATTCAAGAAAAATGAAATATATACCAACCAAAGGCCATGTACAAAAATGTTCATAGTAGCTTTATTAATCAGAGCCATCATCTAATTCATGAGTAAAAAAACTTTGGTATATTTATACAGGGAAATACCACCCAGCAATAGAAAAGAACAAATGATTGATATACACAACAGATGAATCCCAAAGCATTATGCTGAGTGAAAACCTAGACACAAGAAAGTATGTGCTGTATTATTCCATTTATATAAAATTCTAGAATAAGCAAAACTAACCTATGCTGATAGAAATCAGGTCAAGTGGTTTCTTCCCTGGTGTGTATATTTGCATGGAGAGAGGAAAAAGGGAGTGGGGAGGCTCTCTCTCTTCATTTCTGGAATTGCCAGAAGTTTGTAAATTTTTTTTATTATGTGGAGAAAGGTGGATGGGTCTTTTCATAGTAATAGTTTTATTTGTTTTTGTGTATGAGGACTCTTTATTAGGTTTGGGCTTATATTAATCAATATTGTTAATTTCATCCTTTATCATTTTAATATAGTATTCTGAAGTTTTCCTTTTAGTACCATCTTTGGCTGCATTTCCTGTAGTTTGTTCTCTACTATAACTTATTCCTAAAACATTTGTCAATTCAATTGGGTTTCTTCTTTTAACTGGGAGTAGTAAGAATTGCTGTTGTTGTTTTCCTTTACCAATTTAACTTTCTAATTCTTCTTTGGTTGCCCTTTTTAGTTTTACTACATTGTGATCAAACAATTTGACCTAAACAAGTTCTAATTTTTGAAATATATTGAGGTTTTTCTGAGACTTAACATACATTCAACTTCTGTACCTGTTCCATAGGTGTTTAAAAGAATGTATATCATCTATATATACTTATTTAAACAAGTTTAATAATTCTTATTCAGATGCTTTATAACCATATGTATATTACACCTGTCTGGGTCTCCTTTTCATAGTACATTTAACAATGTTTTATATTTCAATTATATGTTGCCTGATGAATAAAAATTTGTGTCTGTTATATCTTACTGGTAGATCATGAAGTCTGTTGATATAAAATATGCTTATTTGCCTCATGTAATGCAGTGTAAGAAAGAAAACCACCTCAAGTCATACAGCTTAATGGGATTAAAACTAAGACTGTCTTCATAACATTATTATTTGGCTCCCTGTATTAATATGTTTACTACTCCAGGGTATCCAAAAGAAGTTGCCCAAATGTATTTTTCAAGTTACTTATTTCAAGCACAACTGGATCTTTGGAAAATACAAAGCAAGGATAATCTTGGACAATTTCCTACATACAATCAATGTTGAGAAACGAAACTAGTAGACTGAACTTTATTCCTAAAGTTATGGAGTTGAAAACTAAAATTTAAAGATGATTCTGATGTCATATTGTATAAAATAAACAAACACAGGGCTTTCCTGGTGGCGCAGTGGTTGAGAGTCCGCCTGCCGATGTGGGGCACACGGGTTCGTGCCCCAGTCCGGGAAGATCCCACATGCCGCGGAGCGGCTGGGCCCGT
>NW_006798978.1:0-235 GCF_000442215.2 Lipotes vexillifer | reverse complement strand
GATTAATCCTTTGTCTGTTGATTCATTTGCAAATATTTTCTCCCATTGTGAGGGTTGTCTTTTGGTCTTGTTTGTAGTTTCCTTTGCTGTGCATAAGCTTTTAAGTTTCATTAGGTCCCATTTGTTTTTGTTTGTTTGTTTGTTTTGTTTTTTTTTGCGGTATGTGGGCCTTTCACTGCTGTGGCCTCTCCCGTTGCAGAGCACAGGCTCTGGACGCGCAGGCTCAGCGGCCATG
>NW_006798976.1:74860-77756 GCF_000442215.2 Lipotes vexillifer | reverse complement strand
TCCGCGGCATGTGGGATCTTCCCGGACCGGGGCACGAACCAGTGTCCCCTGCATTGGCAGGCGAACTCTCAACCACTGCGCCACCAGAGAAGCCCTGGAGCATCTTTTGAAATGTTTATTTGGCATCTGTTTATCTTAGTTTTTAAGGGTTTTTTTGTTTTCCTAATGGTGAGTTGTAAAAATTCTTTGAATATATATGTGGATATATTAAGATGTGTCTTAGCAAATGTTTTCTTCCTGTCTATGGTGGTATTCTCATTCTGTTGATATTGTCTTTCACAGAAGAGAAATTTTCTTTTATTTTAATGAATTCCAGCTTATCAATTATTTCTGTAATGAATCATGCCCTTAGTGTTTGTTGTATCTAAAGAGGCATCACCCTACACAGGGTCTTCTAGTTTTTCCTCTATGTTATCATTTTACATTTAGGTCTAAGATCCATTTTGAGTTAGTTTTTATGAAGGGTGTAAGATATATGTCTAGATTCTTTTTTTCTGCATGTGGCTGTCCAGTTGTTCCAGCACCATTTGTTGAAAAGCTTATCTTTATCTTTGCTCCACTGTAATGCCTTGTTCCTTTGTCAAAGATCTGCTGACTATATTTATGGAGGTCTGTTTGGGGGCTTTAAACTCTATTTCATTGAGCTGTTTGTCTGTTTACCAATACCACACTGTCTTGATCACTGTACTTTATAGTAAATCTTGAAATCTGGTAGTGTCAGTCATCCAACTTTGTTCTCCTTTAGTATTATGTTGGCTATTCTGGGTCTTTTGCCTTACCTATAAACTTGAGAATCAAGTTTGCCAATTACCATAAAATAACTTGCTGGGATTTTTATTGGGATAGTATTGAATCTATAGATCATTTGGGGAAGAACTGACATCTTGACAAAATTAAATCTTATTCATGAGGCTGAACTATCTCTTTATTTAGTTATTCTTTGATTTCATTCATCACAGTTTTGTAGTTTTTCTCATATAGATATTGTACACATTTTGTTAGATTTATACATAAGTATTTCATGTGGGGGATGCTAATGTAAATGGTATTGTGCTTTTAATTTCAACTTCCACTTGTTCATTTCTGGTATAAAGTGAAGTGATTGATTTTTGTATATTAACCTTGTATCCTGCAACCTTGTTATAATCACTCATTAGTTCTAGGGGAGTTTTTTGGCCAATTCTTCTGGATTCTATAAAAGGTGATCATGTCATGTCATCTGTGAATAAAGACAGTTTTATTTATTCCTTTCTAATCTGTATACCTTTTATTCCCTTTTCTTGTCTTACTGCATTAGCTAGAACTTCTGGTACTGTGCTCAAACGGAATAATGAGGGGACATTCTTGCCCTGTATCTGATTTTAGTGGAAAAGTACAGCGTTTCTTACTATTAAGTATTATGCTATCTATAGGTTTTTGTATATTGTCTTTATTAAGTTGAGGAAATTCACTTTGATTCCTAGTTTACTGAGAGTTTTTATCATTAATGGGTGTGGGTTTTTTTCAGATACTGTTTCTACATCTATTGATGTAATTATGTGATTTATCTTTTTGGCTTGTCGATGTGATGGATTACAATAATTTTTTTTTGACTGTTGAATTGGCCTTTCATACCTGGGATAAATCACACTTGGTGTGGTGTATAATTATTTTTGTACATTCTTGGATACAATTTAATAATTTGTTAAGGATTTTTTTATGTATCTTTATGAGAGATATTGGTCTATAGTTTTCTTGTTATATCTTTGCCTGATTTTGGTATTAGGGTAATGCTGGCATCACAGAGTAAGTTAGAATGTATTCCCTCTGCCTCTGTCCTCTGAAAGAGTATAATTTTTTCCTTAAATGTTTAGCAGAATTCACCAATAAACTCAAATGGGCCTGGTGCTTCCTCTTTTGGGTGGTTATTAATTATTGATTCAATTTCTGTAATAGATAAAGGCTTATTCAGATTTTATAGTTTTTCTTGTGTGAGTTTTGGCAGCTTGTGTCTTTCAAGGAATTGTTCCCTTTCATCCAGGTTATCAAATATGTGGACATAGAGTTGTTCATATTCCTTTATTATCCTTCTAATGTCCATGGGGCCTGTAGTGGTGTTCCCCCTTTCACTTCTGATATTAGTAATATGTTCTCTCTATTTTTTCTTGGTTAGCCTAATTAACAGTTTTTGAACATTTAATATATTCTCAAATTCTCATTTGATAAAGATTTTAGGATAATAAGCAATAAATCTATATAACTGTTTAACGCTTGATAACAAATTACCAAAACCTAGTGGAATAAAAACAATACCCATTTATTAGGTCACAGTCCTGTAGACCAGAATCCAGGTGGGCTTGACTGGACCCTCTGCATAGGGTTTCACAGGGCTGAAATTAAGCTTTCATCTGGGCTGGTCTCTTATCAGAATGATTTGGTGAATAATTTACTTCCATGTTCTCACTCAGATTGTTGGCTGAATTCAGTTCTTTGTGGTTGTAGGACAGAGGTTCTTGTTTCTCAGCTGGGGGATTCTCTCAGTAATTTAGGCCATCTGTATTGCATCTCACACAGCTTCTCCATCTTTAAACTAGAAACAGTGAGTTGAGTCCTTCTTACACTACTTGAATCTCTGACATCTTCTGCCTTCAGCCAGAAAAAGCTTTGTGCCTTAAAGGATTTATATATGTTTATGAGAAATTCAGAGCTTAGTAGGGAAACAGACAAGGAAATAATTGAAACTAATGTTATTAGGGTTGATTTGGTAATGGGCAGCCCAGGGACTATCTTGAAAAACAGAAGTAGTATCTTTGACCTTACCGAAAGGTGAGGGAAACATTTCCATGAAAGGTAATAGCATGAGAAGTCTTGAAAGAGCAGTGTACGTCATCAGGTAAAGGGGTGGAAGGGAAGAGCG
>NW_006798976.1:63748-74839 GCF_000442215.2 Lipotes vexillifer | reverse complement strand
AAGAGCGTTTCGAGCAGAGTGTCTCTTACCTGCAATAGGATACAAAAGTTTGTTGTTTAGAGTTTAAAGGGAGGGAACAAATACAGCCAGCTCTTACCCTCCTTGCAGTTACTGGAGTTGAATTTGCACCCAAACGATAAGATTATCACACTGAGTACATTGGAAGCATTTGTGGATAACAGTAAGAGAGCTCTGTACTTGCTTTTTGACTCTAGACTTATCTTTTATTTCTTAAAAGTGGCTGCTATATTACATTTAAAAATTTTTTCAATTAAATGGTTGATCATGTACTCCAATTACAAAAGGAAATTGAAGGAGAATGTTATTAAATAGAAATGGCACATTAGTTACCTATAATGAAAAAACTCAGCAGACTGAATAATGGGACTTCAACAGGCTTAGACAACAATAGGTAGATGTGGCCAGAGTCTTGAATTGCTGCACATAAAAAACTTTTCTGTGGGTCGGTTTAGAAAATATTTTTTTTCCCCTGGCTGCACCTGAAGAGTTCTAAGTTTGTCCTCCCTTTGACTTTGAATCTCTGTGTGTAGTGGTTTTCAGAAATTAGCTTTTATGTGATCAAACCACTCGTTTTTGATTCTAGGTTCAAAGCTTTTGTAATTATGTTCAGAGCACTGTAAAAAAAAAAAAAGTATAAATGCATCTTTAATGTATGGAGATTGGGAGAGCAGCAGCCACGTGAAACTCTGCAGCACAGGAGAGAGTATAGGAGGTCAGTGGAGCTGCTGAAAAGAACAGAAATTAGATCCTGTCAAAAAGGGGTGAAAGATTCAGACTCACCCTAAGAACTGCCAGAGAGGAATGTTACAATATATCCCTTTATTTATGGAGGCAGAATATTAGTCACTTACAGGAATGTAGACAATTTGAAACCGGTAATACCTACTGCCTGTATTCCCGCCTACCAACTCATGAGAAATCCAATTATTGGGTATTTTAAAGATCCTATTGCATACACAGCATTTGCTGGGTATTATTAGAAGGGCATAGCAGTTCATATTATATTTATGAATATCCCTGACTGAAAAGGAAAAGGCAGGTACAAGGTAATGTAAGTTAGATTATGAGAGTTTTTTAAACCCCCAAAAAAAAAAAAAAAGCCGCAGAGTTTAAAGCTCTTCTAATTAATATGGTGTGAAAATCAACGTGGGTCTTGGAGAAGAGATTTTGAAACAACTGTGTTTCACATTTGATGTATTTTTTAGATTTCTAAAAAATGTACCTTTTTGCAGTCAGCTCCTTGGCATATGCTCATTACCAAGGAAAATAAAACAGTTATATGACTAATTAGACTTCACCTTCTCAGTTCGGGGAAAGCCTGACAACCCCGCCCCTTGTTATCATAAACTAATGATGCCTCCCCGCATTACTGAAACGGTCAGTGGTGAGGTTCATTACAGCTGCATCATCTTGTTCCATAAATGTCAAGAGGTTAAAGGTGAAAGCTTTAGTTTCACATTTTTTGTAGATGGACTTTTAAAAGTTCAGTGTGGTCAGATTATTTTAAGATGACAGTGACAGTTTGTTCCTCATACCAAAATGTCTAGTAGAAAAGTCTAGAAACCTATTCAAAAAATTCTATTTGCTCTTGTTTATATTCATGTCAAATACCGTGTTTCATTGATTTTTTATTTTTTTTTTACTGTGATCATCTACTGACAGGCTAAGCAAATGTTCTGAGACAAAAAGACAATTTTTGTGTTTCTCAAACAGTTTATGGTGAATTAACTTTGTGTACAACACAGTGCTGTAATACCCCAAGCACACCCATCCCCTCTCTCCCTCTGTCTCTGTCTCTCTCTGTCTCTCTCTGTCTCTCTCTCTCTCACACACACACACACACACACACACACACACACAAGCAGCACAATTCTTTTAAGATGTTTAGAGTTTTCAGGAAGTAGCAGACTTGTTTGGTTTAGCTCAGTTCAGCATCTCTGAAGTTTCAAGGCAATCTCTCTTTGTGTAACTTCTTGTAGAAATATTGTTCCCTGAAACAAACTGTGGGGAAAGCTGTTTTAGATTATGCTTACAGAATATTTGTGATTCATCCAACTATCAGTGGACATTGTTAATGTGTCATTGGAATAGATTTTTATAATAATGATTTGAAAAGTCTACAATAACTTTCTCACCAATTTAAAGCATTTTCTGGTATTGAAACCCCTCTCCTATTCTAGTCCCCTAATGGTTCTTTCTGAGAGTCAGTAGGAAGTTAGAGATGATGGTGATGCTGGATGAGTTTGGGGTTCTAGAAATTTTTCCTCTTCTAAAAATATGAGGGAGTTGAACTGAACTATTTCTAAGATCTTTTGGAGCTTGAAACTTGATGTCTTAGTGACCTAACTCTATGACTGACAGATTAATGATGAAGAAAAGTCACACTTTCTATGTGTTTTACTTCCTTCATTATTATTTCAGTATCCAACTAGCTCAAAAACAAAAATACCATAGATTAAAGAAGATGGAACACATAAAACCACTGACGAAACAACCACAACAGGAGAACATTTGTTGATTATTTTACTTAAGCTTTACAGTACCCCTTATTGTGGCAGGTTACTAATAATTCTCATATTACAGATGAGACTGAATCTCAAGAACTTTATGTAAGCTGCTCTATAGCTTACACCTAGAAGTGGAACAACTGGGATATAAATCCAGGTCGGGGGAATTTCAGTTTCATTTCTTTATCATGTTATTATGCTGATATTAGCATAGGAACAACAAATTTTAAGTTGAATGAGAGGAAGGAAATGGAAGACAGTGACATTTTGAAAGAATGAAAAATGCTAAAGAGAACTTGCACGTAGGCACTCACACTACTGACCCCTCAGGTAAGACCATGGTAAATAGAAAACCATTTAACTTAGGATATATTTTCAGAAAGTCGAAATTATGGTTAAAATATTGAGCTGAGCATCTAATTTGTTTTCCAACATTCAAATTATAAGAGCATATTTTTAATTTTCATTTTTAATATTCAGACTTTCATGTATTATAAAAACTATCTTAATATTTGGGAAACTACACATGTCATAGGAGAAGAAAAAAAATGGTGCCATGGCTTTTATTGAATTCTGGAGAAGTATGGACTGTTAATACAACACTAAGACCACTTTGAAGGTGAGAGGGTTGTTGAGCTGCAGAAATTTAATGTATGATGAAGTGAAAACAATGTTACCAAAAAAAAAAAAAAAGCTTGTTTTTAGGCCTTTTTTCAACATTTTAATTCAAAGATATAAATGCTGCCTCACTGTAGAAGACACAGTATTTTTTGGCATTTCTTTAAAGAAATTACCTATAAATTTCCTCTGAATAAGAAGCCTTTTAAAATTTGATCTGTAATGGTGCGACTTTTCAGAGCAAAAAAAAAAAGAACACTTATTTCAGGAATGATGAGGAGCTAGAGAACAAAAAGCATTTTTCACTGAGATGTTATTTGTGTTGCTAAGGAAGACATAAAGGTCATGGTGGAGTGTGATTAAAGGGTTAAAATAAACGAGAAGAATTTTTTTTTAAACCCAGAGGGAGAAGAAAGCCACAAGAAAATAGGTCCACTAATTAATGAGGAAGGGCATGAAATTAATGATGACTCTAAAACGGCTGAGTTATTGAACTTATTTTTTTAAATCTGCCTTTAACAAGAGAAATGAAGCAAAGAAATATAGACCATTAGGGAGTAATGAAGACATTGCAAAAATTGCTCTAACCAACATGAAGATAAGGGAATTCCTTACTTGGCAGTCGTTGGAAGATCCATATCACCCTGAGTTATTTAGGGGATTGACCAGCATATTTACTGAGCCATGCATATTTATTCTTAGAAAATGAAAGAATGTTAGCATATTGGAGAATATGGAGAAAACAGACTCTTGAGGGTATTAGAAACTTCTGCCCAGGAAGGTAACCTTCATTAAAATGTAACATTGAATACCCTCGAAAAATATTAAGAATGGGAAACTGGCAGAGTGCCTTCAATATGAATAAAGCAGGCCGTATGAATTCATAGTTTTGCTATCACATACCCACAAAAGAAATTGGACGGCAAATAGCAAAAGTCAAACATTTGGACATTAGGTTCATTTCTAATTTGATGAGTCACCCATTTGTGCATGAAAAATTAATCACTCAAAGAAAGTTATTAAATCATGGTTTTGGAAATAGGTTAAAGTTCATCATGAGTGATGAAACTATGTGGGAGATTATATAAATGACTAATGGGGCTCAGTATGGGTTAATATTGGTTCTGTTTTGTTTAAAGGATTTATTATTTATGATTAGCAAAATTATTAATGAGTTGTTTAAAAGATTTTAAAATGATGTTATTCTCTTAAAGTCAGAGAAAATGTATAAAAACCACAAAGAGGCAAAAGTATCAAAACAGGACTATGAATATCGAAGGGGAGACCTAGGCTCAAAAGGGCAGTGGGTAGGGTGAGATAAGAGTTCTTAACCTAAGTAGACATTTCCCCAAAGAAGACATACAGATGACCAAGAAGCACATGGAAAGCTGTTCAACACCACTAATTATTAGAGAAATGCAAATCAAAACTACAAGAAGTATCACCTCACACCAGTTAGAATGGGCATCATCAGAAAATCTACAAACAACAAATGCTGGAGAGGGTGTGGAGAAAAGGGAACCCTCTTGCCCTGTTGGTGAGAATGTAAATTGATACAGCCACTATGGAGAACAGTATGAAGGTTCCTTAAGAAACTAAAAATAGAATTCCCATATGACCCAGAAATCCCATACTGGGCATATACCCAGAGAAAACCATAATTCAAAAAGATACATGCACCCCAATGTTCATTGCAGCACTATTTACAATAGCCAGGTCATGGAAGCAACCTAAATGCCCATCGACAGACGAATGGATAAAGAAGAGTGGTACACATATACAATGGAATATTACTCAGCCATAAAAAGGAACGAAATTGGGTCGTTTGTAGAGACATGGATGGATCTAGAGACTGTCATACAGAGTGAAGTAAGTTAGAAAGAGAAAAACAAATAACATATATTAACGCATACATGTGGAAACTAGACAAATGGTACAGATGAACCAGTTTGCAGGGCAGAAATAGAGACACAGATGTAGAGAGCAAATGTATGGACACCAAGGGGGGAGAGTGGGGGGGGAGGGGTGGGGTGGCAGTGGTGGGATGAATTGGGAGTTGGGGATTGACATATATACACTAATATGTATAAAATAGATAACTAATAAGAACCTGCTGTATAAAAAATAAAATTCAAAAAAAGTATTCAAAAAAAAAGAAAGAACTCAAGGGCCTTAGCTCGAGAACTTATACACATCTTGCAGTTCAAATGAGAGAGAAGTCCGACAGTGTGATAGCAGTCCTGATGAAAGAGATCACTGCTCTTAGCTATCCTAAAATTTTCTCAATGCTGGAAAGACTAGTCGGTGTCTTTTCTCATCTAATCAATAAGCAGCATGAAAAACATTGCATTCTGAAAACCGTAGATTTATAGCCATGCTGTGGGAAAGAAAAAGCAGAAATGAACACAAAAGCGCCTGAAGATGAGTGAGAAGGCCCTCAAAAATCAAACGACCATGAGAACCTAAGTTAGCTCTGGGCTCTAGGCATTTTTGAGGAAATTTAAGGGAAATGCCCACATTAAGAAGTGGTAAGATTAGGAGAAGGCGATGAAAAATCTTTTGATTAAGTTGGTACAAATAAATACCGATTAACAGAAAAATGTAAAATCAGAAAATTTGAAAAAATTTGAAAAAGCATTGAACAAGCAGTGATGATTTAATATTGCAGAGGCATATTGTGAACACTTGCTGCTGCATGGGAATACTAGGATGGGGCTGCAGTGACTTAACCCAACAGAGTGACTTGGTGAGCCTCTTGTAGTTCACTCATGAGACAAAAGGGTATTCTGGCTGCCCAGTTCAAGTCTCTGCTATTGATGAAAACTCGCTGCTTCTCCAAGAGGATGCACTATATATTTTCCTTCTTTTATATATAATCGAAGCACTTCTTTAGTGTTAATGAGAGCTCTGTGCTGTCAAACACTTGCAGTGTCTGACACACTGACCATTATCACTGCCACTTACATCACCCCTCCAGGGCAGGCATTGTTATCTAGGCATCACAAGTAAGGAGGGTGACAGCCCCTTTAAGTAGCATTCCCGGTGTTGCTCTGCATGGAGATGGTGCAGCTGGACAACAAACCCAGGTAATAGGCTCCCCAAGCCTTTCTCCTGCTCCACCCACTGCTGCACACCAAGACTGACAAACTGCAGAATATTCTGTTCCTCTCACTCTCTGTAAAATCTGTGGTTTCATCATTCTGACATTGTCCTCAATTGAAAGGAACTGAAATGGGTTCTTGTCAGAGTCAGTGATCTCAATTGGAAGAGCCCAGAGGGATTGCTCATAATGAAGACATTTCATTCTCCTGAAAGGTCTATGTCATACTGGTCCAGTGGTCATAATTCTCACCCTGGCCTTTGATGACCTGCCCTTGGTTCAAGGCATTTTCAGTAGTTCTGTACACACAGCCACTGTCTGCATCTCCCACGGCATGATGGTTGAAGTTTCTGTGCTAAACAGCTATGTTTTCCCTGAATGAAACTCAGCAAGAGAGAGAGGGGAGTTTTTGTTTGTATCCTTTGCACCACAGGTCTATATACACATTATAATACACAGGCACCTCATCTTCACAGCCTATGATTTCAGATTCTTAATTCGGGGTTTTGGGGGTTTGAACCAGGTATCTAATTATTCAGAACATTCAGGACTTCGATGATGTCATCAGGTTCCCTAGAAGTTGTGTCCTCTTGAGCATAGCTTCAAATGAGAATATAATGTTAACAAACCAAGTAGTTAATTCACTCATTTTTTCCTAAAATCATTCTGCATACATGTGCTGAGCTCTGACAGTATATCAGGAGCTATATCCAGCCTGGGACACAGCACAAAGGCAGCTATCACTGGGCATCCTCATCCTCTAACTGGTGAGTTATAAGGCATTTCACAACACCTTCCCATTATTTGTCAAAACATTAAAGTTCACTGGTGACTTACCTATTATATAAAGTAAATTCAAGGTTTTCCTTTTAATAATGTAATTTTCACTCCCGCAATTCTAATACACTGTCTTAAATGTGGAAGTAATTGCATTATTGAGGTAGAATGAGAAATAGCTTGCAATGTTGAATACTCCCTGGGGAGTATGTTGCATAAGTGAACTTTGTGGTTAAAACAGAAAAATAGTAAAGTTGAAAAAGACTGGTTATTGGAAACAAACATGTATACGGATGACAATGCAGCCACGGCGATCTGTTATACAAAGCAGTATTGGAGCACAGAGTACATTGCACAAAGTTTACCACATAAGGTAGAATTGGGAACAGTTCGTGAAAAGGCAATCAGAACAGCAAACCCTACCAGTTCAGTAGCCTGGGGCAGGGAAATGGATTGGTGTTACGGGTATAAGCAGTGGTTTTGTCTGAATGGAACACAACGTTTGTGAGTAAAGCCCTGGAATACACCAAGCTGGGACGGGTGTCTGAGGACACGTATAATCATGTTAAGCATATTTGGACTGCATGGTATAGTCATTGTCAAGGCCACATACAACCATAGGAAAGCTCAAGATATCATCATTTTCACAAGACTTGTTTTTAATCTGCAATTATAAACTAGGTCATCTGGGCAGAGCGGCTTCTGGGTTCTCTGGGAGTCAGCTCTCAAGTCTGGACATTGTAAGTCCCAGACCTTAGATTGGCTCTACATCCGGCACTGTTGAGTCTAATTTGCCACTATGTCCATCATTCACTGCCTGAAGTGTAAAATCCCCCACCTTCTATCATCCTCAGCACCATCAGCTGAAACCGCTCTAGATGCTCTGCCCTACCCAAAGCCTTTGATGTCCTCTCCACCTCTCATATACTCTTCTGTGGCCCTGAGGCTTCGGCTCCTTCATTAGAAAGTTCTCATAGGTTCTGAACTCCTTCTCTGAGTGTATTTGCATTAACTGAAATAGGGCTTTTACTCAGTTACTTTCCCAAGCTGCACATCTAACCTATCTTAGAGGAAGCCTGGGCATTTTGTCATGGTCCGGGTTTCTAAAGTACACAGGAGCACGTTCTGGATTTTTAAGCAGGTTACATTTAGCCCAAGTGAGAAAATCAGGGAAGCCAGTGGGGAACAATCTGCTTAGGAAGGCCTACGCAGACAGAGAGGCTCTAGAAATGAAGAAATCAGATATTCTATAAGAGCAATCATAGTAAACACACATGGATCCTAATCGCCCTAATCGCTAGTCATTACTGCTCTTCTTTTCCATGATCCCAAGACTTCTGTATGAAGTCAGTACTTAAGAAGGTTTATCTTGACAAAGGGAAAAAACTGTTAACACACTGTAAAATCTGCTAAGTGAACTATAAATAAAATGTTATGTGAAGAACACAGGGGGGAAAAGATGGTTTGCAAAATCCCTGGTTTGCTTCCAAAGAGGTCCCGTTTGAACACTGCACCCTCATAGTATTGGGTTTTGTGCTATTGTTATAGGGAATTCCCACCAATTCCCCAATGTGCTGAAAAGTGTGTTATTCCTTCTATTTTGTCTGAAATGTCCTTGGCCATCCAAGATTTTTACTCACTTGTCTAACCCTACTCACTTGCAGACTTAGTAAGATGTTACCTATTTCTGACAGCCCGACCTGATTCACCAGCTGGGGATGATTTGCCCCTACTATGAGGTCACATACAATTCATACTTTCCCTCGTTTTAGTTCATGTCATGCTATACTGTCCTCATTTGTTCCGTGATCCTTGATTATCAGCACCTGGAACAGTGCTTGGCATCATCAGTTCTCATAAATATTTTTTGAATGTCTCAATTAGTTGAACAAACAAATGATTGAATGGATGAATGGATAAATAAGTGAATTGATGGATATATAGATATTTGTTTCTGACTTTTGAGTGTGAGTCATACCACAGAGAAAGTTATTGTGTGTGAAAAGAATGAAGTTAAGAGAACTCAGTCTCTGATCGAGAGAAACGTACTAAAGTCATACTCTCTTTATTCTTGCATTCATTCAAATATTTACTAAATGCCTAGTTGTGTCAAAAGTGACCCATAATTTTAAAAAATATATTCAAACACTTATTGGATACCTACAACCTGTAAAACAGAGTATCCTTGCTTCTTTGTTCCAATAATTTAATTGTGGTTTGTCATATATTTTAGAAGCTAATAATGAGCTAAACCCGTAAACAAAACTGCTGGTTGTAGATATAAGACATATGTTCAAAAGCTTGAAAACTATTTTTTTTTCTTTTCTTTCAAAGGAATTTTAAAACAAGGGAATAATTGTTCAACTAGGCCCAACATGCACTTTTTCTGAAAAATTAACCTGCATATGCATATACAAAATAAGTGATTATACTTGAATAGGGAAATTTGCTGCTGTTCTATGTGTAGATCTTACTAGTAGTGTGGTGATCAGCGTTCAGATCAGCTACAGACCTGGGCTTAAGGTAAAACTCTGCCTACCCAGGATGTTATATAAGCTCCATCATACACTGAGAGCTATAAGAGTTGAAATATTCTGTTTTAGTCAAGAAATTTTTAAAAAGTCAAGGGGAAACTGGACACATGGAAAGAGCATTTACATTTTAAACTCAGAGCTGAGTTTCTGGATATCTAATCAAACAAAATAAATAGTCTTGAAGGTGGAAAAGAGTTTCTAGATGGAAAGAGGATCCCTGAATATCCTGGACTCCATTTCTCATAAATCCCATGCCTTATTGGTACCAGGGCCATCACTCTCCCTGAATTTGGAGTCGATTCACTACCAGTCCACCGATGACTCACTGATAACACCTGCTGTACTTACCAAGGTGTGGAAACAAGCAGTTTTCATCCACGGAAATATGTAAATATCTAGGGGAATTTATAGAATGCCTTTATCTGTACAGGGACAAAAAGAAAGAGGAACAAAAACAGAGAGAAAGAATACTTGTAAAATTATGAATATAGGTGTTGAGATCTATAGCCTGAGGTAGATTTGGATTATCACTACTTATAAATTAGATGGTATTCTCCACTCCAACTAGAATGAATTTCCAGCTTTTGTTTCCATGTATATCTTCCAGTAAGACGCCTCTTACTATGGGCTGGGTTGCACATATTAAACCTTTAAATGTCTTTGGCTAATTTCATGAAAAACATTTTGTTGCCTCCTCTGGGGACCATGCTTAATTTCCATAGCTCTTCTGCGTTTCTAAAGTGACATGTAGCAAACTAAATCCCGTGTGGATCAAGAAAATTTTAAAGATGCCATGATGTCTGGTAGTACAATGCAATCAGGGTCTAGAATGTTTATAGCCTTTCTCAAGAGTAGAACTGAGTAAGACAAAACTAAAATGTGCCCATACACTATTACAATCCTGTCCTAGTTCATCTCCCCCTCATCACCATAACAACACATATCCCGGGCACCTAGGACATCATCAGCATGTACGAGAAAATGAACCTTCCTTTGTGATCTTTACTTTCAATGTGTACATGTTTGTCTTTGGAGGTCTCATATTCTTTTTCTTGAGAGGTTTTGGCAGATTAGATCATCACGTACCTACTTAGGATCAGGGAAAATTATCCAGATGGAGCTACATATTCCCAACATTTTGACATCATGCATATTACTTCCTTCCCTTCTATACATACTAAATAGACCAGAACAAAACCCCAAAATTAAAGAAAAAATATTGTATATTCATCTGTATAGCTGAAAGGCAGTGGAAAGTGAGCTATGTTAATATCTAGGGAAAAGGCAATCCAGACCAAAGAAGTCAAGAACGCATGACTCTTAAGATGAGTGAGTACCAGGAATATTTGACAAATAGTGAAGAAACTTATGGTGGAGAGAGGAGAGAGCAGAGGATGAGAGGAAGAGGAGGCTACAGCCTCTAGGAACATGAGGTCTTTGTGAGGATTTTGATAATTGCTCTGAGTGACATGAGACCCATTGAAAGCATTTTTTCTTTTTTTTTTTTTTTTTTTTTTGTGTACGCGGCCCTCCC
>NW_006798976.1:0-63677 GCF_000442215.2 Lipotes vexillifer | reverse complement strand
GGACCGGGGCACGAACCCATGTCCCCTGCATCGGCAGGCGGACTCTCAATCACTGCGCCACCAGGGAAGCCCTGAAGCATTTTTTTTTTAATTGAGGTGAAACTCTCATACTTAAAATTATCCATTTTAAAGGGAACAATTCAGTGGCACTTAGTGTATTACACTTTTGTGCAACCACCACATCTAATTCCAAACATTTTCATCAATTCAAACTAAAACCCTCTACACAAGGAAGAAATGGTGGCTTAAAAAAAAAAAATCTACCACACCATTGTAGTGGAGATATTGAGAACATGTTAACTTGTATGCACCTAAAGTTTAGGAGAGAAGCCTGGGCTGGAGAATGAATGTAGATTGATGGAATAGAGAATCATTCCAAAGATTGAGCCCTGATGTTGTCCAAAAATTAAAAATCAAAGCAACAAGGAAAAATAGAATTTAGATGAATTAGATGGAGCTATCAGTGAGATAGGAGGAGACCGAGAGAAGGTGGTGTCCAAGAACTGGTACATGAAATACACCAAAAATGACTGTGCATTTGTTGATTGTGTCATAGATAATGACTTTTCTGACAGTTAAGTATCTTTGAAGTGATCTGTCTAGTTTGCAATGGTGACTATTTTCTCTCTAGCCTTAGGCTAAGAGAGGGGCAATAGTTTATGTGAATACCAAAATTCTTCCTGTATTAAGCTCGTTAAAAGATCTGAACTTCCATTAATATCCAGGAAAACTAGGCCAGCAGTTGTCTGCAATGCTAATGGGAGCTATGAATTTGAATATTCATTGAAGTAATAAGGTCATGTGTTTTAAACACAGGTAAAACTCAGTGGTGAGGGCAATTGAAAGACATTCATTTTATAACCATGATGAAGCACGTAACATTTATTAAACATCTCTTTATACATAAAATTGTTCTAGGTCCTCACAATTATGCAAAATTGAATGAAGCACTTGATCATGTTTTTCAAATGGATTGCCATTTAAATAAGACAACATAGATGAGATAATACGTTTTATAAAATGCTCATGGTCAGGGAAGAGTGATCATGTAAAGCATGGAAAGATATACTTAGCAATAGAGTACAGGAAAGAAGGCATAGAAAAGAGCAAGACCCTTACCAATTAGTAATATCTATAAACAAATCTCTTAGTCTAGGAAAAAATTCAGCTACCACTTATGGCTCTTACAAGGTGCAGGGCACCTTTCTAAGTACATACGTATCAAGTTACTTAATCCTCAGAGCAACCAATAAGGTAGGAGACATTTTTGTGCCTGCCCCACGTCCACCCAGCCCACTTGTTTTCACTGCTTTCTGCCAGCACCTCCCCACGAATGCATGCTCTCGTGGCTTTCTGCTTTTCTATCTTTCAGATTATCCCTAAAGCCTTATTAGCCACTCAACCAGGATTCAGATGCCACTTGGGAGTAACCCCTCAGCTTTCCTCCTTCTAGAGGGATCTTTTTGAAGAAGCATTCCACATGGTTCCTTGGACAGTTCCGAGGGTCGTGGAGCTTTAGTTTAGGGTCACAGATGCCCCTTTCCTTGTCTTCATCCTTACTGTTGCATTATCCTATCTTCCTCTTCTTTCTGCAGTTACCTCCCCGATAGAATATCTGCACCCAAATCTATGCCTCAGGCATTGTTTGTGGAGAA
The DNA here is from genome assembly GCF_000442215.2 of Lipotes vexillifer. NCBI lineage: Eukaryota > Metazoa > Chordata > Mammalia > Artiodactyla > Lipotidae > Lipotes > Lipotes vexillifer. The sequence continues at coordinate 62,022 of NW_006798976.1, read as the reverse complement.
TCTAAACTAAGACAGGAACAAATTGCCCCACACTTTAACAGATAGAAAAATGAGGTTATAAAAATTTAAGAATTTGAACAGAATCATCTACAGAAATGATTAGAATCCAGACTGGCCTCTGATCTTCCAGCATTAAGCGGAACCGAATCTATCAAAATCAAGGTTTTCATTATTTCATTGTTATAGATAAATAAAATATTTATAGACTCAACTTGAAATTCTGTGATTCTAAGTTATCATTCTTATGCATAAAAGAAGGAAAGAAATATTTCCTTGATAAGAATTTAAGGCCTAGAACACTGAATATTCTGAAAAATATTCAGAATATTAAAAAAAGTATCCTAAGAGCAGAAAAGCTCTCTTATTTCTCTGCTATTCTCAAAATAAATTACTAAGGAAATATCCTCATATTTTAATCTCTGAATGTTTATTTCAATATATAATGCATTGAAAGATGCTATTTTTAGGATTTTTAAAAAGTTTTCTTTGTGTACTCTGACTCTTGATTAAGGTACTGCCTCTCAGATTTCTGGGGACTTCGATGACAATTATAGCCTACATTTGCATGGCATTTTACTGTTTGAGTGCTTGCACATATGTTACCTCATTTAACTGTTGGAGCAACTTTATGAGGTACATGGACTCATTTACAGATGAGGAAACTTAATTGCAGTGATTACATCTTGCCCACACTAATGTACTTCACATTTGGCAGAACCAGGTAGTGAATGAATCCACATCTTTTTGTAATCCAAGGCAAGGTTTTGTCTACTGCAGCATAGCTATTTACGTTTTTGACTACAGCCAGTGTTGAGGAAAGCAGTAAAGAGTTAACTGTCTAATATCATATGATATCGCTTATATGTGGAATCTAAAAAAAAAAAAAAAGATACAAATGAACTTATTTACAAAATAGAAATAGGCTCACACACTTAGAAAATGAATTTATAGTTACTGGGGGGGAAGGGATAGATTGGGAGTTTGGGATTGACATGTACACACTGGTATATTAAAAATAGATAACCAACAAGGACCTACTCTAATAAATTAATTAATTAATTTAATTAAATGTTCAAATGAAAAAAAATAAAAAGAATGAACTGGCTGGGTGAGTCATATGGAAAGGAGATAGTTTAAGTGAGTTTCTAAATAGCTGCTTCCCCTGAATTGGTATGTTTTATTTTCTGCGTTTCCAAAGCACACATAGATGCATGAATAAGATTGGTTCCAATAGAAGTTATAGAAAAGAAACATAATGTTGTAGTACCATGTACTCAAGATTTAGAACGTTAGAGAAATAAGCAGTTATTCATCTCTTCCACTGGTAATTCCTACCGTGTATATTTCTTCAATTCCTTGACCCTCTGTTTATTTTGAAAGTAGTGCTGATAATGCTATATCAAATAAACACATGACTGAAATTACCTTTAACCACAAAACAGAGTCAAATCATAAATGGCTGTGTGGTTACCTTTTGCTAATTTCAAGATGCTGGCTCACAACATACTTGAAAAGGAGAAGACAAGAATCTATGTGTGAGTAGCTAGCATTTGCCCTTTCTAAAAAGCCAGGGAAAGCAGTTTTTCATTAGTCTTTTCAATCTGAGCAGTTGCAGAGGGCAAGATTTTCTATGCTCTTCATCTCTTCACCCCACCTGAGAAGTAATAAATCCTTTAAATCTGTATAATATTCTCATGTGGTCTTAACAAGTCAACAGTTCCTAGCTCTTATACCTGATCTACACTATCACAGGCTCTGTTCTGATCTGTTGACACCATGTCTCCTTCCTCTCAACACATTGTTGATACTTTTTCTTTACTGTGGTAAAAAAAAAATGCATAGCCTAAAATTTATCATCTTAACCACTTCTAAGTTTACAGTTCAGTAGTGTGTTAAGTACATTTACATTGTTGTGCACCTGTCACCACCATCCATCCCCATAATTTTTTATTCTGTAAAACGGACACTATACCTATTAAACAATAACACCCCATTCTCCCCTCCCACTGCCCCCTGGCAACCATTATTCTGCTTTCCGTCTCTCTGAATGGGACTACTCTAGGAACCTCGTATAAGTGGAATTATACAGTACTTGTCTTTTTGTGTCTGGCTTGTGTTTCACTTAGCATCATGTCCTCAAGATTCATCCATATTATAGCATGCATCAGAATTCCCTTCAGTTTTTAAGGCTGACAAATATTCCATTGTATGTATATACAGCATTTTGTTTATCCATTTATCCATTGATTGACACTTGGGTAGCTTCAGCTTCTTTGCTACTGCAAATAGTGATGCTGTGGACATGAGTGTGCAAATATCTCTCTGAGATTTTGCTTTCACTTCTTTTGGATATAGAAGTGAAATTGCTGAATCATATGATAGTTCTCTTCTTAAATTTTTGACGAACCTCCATACTGTTTTCCATAGTGGTTGCACAATTTTTTATTCCCATCAGTAGTATATAAGAGTTCCAGTTTTTCTGCATCCTCACCAACACTGGCTGTTTCCTGGTTTGTTTTTTGTTTTTTTTTTTTTTATATGTAGCTATTCTAATAGGTGTGAAGTAATATCTCATTTTAGTTTTAATTTGTATTTCCCTAATGATTAGTGATGTTGAGCATCTTTTCATGATTTTTGGTCATTTGTGCATCATCTGTGGAGAAATGTCTATTCAAGCCCTTTGCCCATTTTAAAAAATATGGACTACTTCCTGAATTTTCATGTCATTCTCACACATCATCTATGCTACTCTTCTTTTTATTTTTCCAATTTTAATACATCTGCTGCCAAAGCAAGCACCCAAGTTGTTGATTCTTAATGAGACTTTTCAGTGTTTCATTAACATATTTTCCTCTTCTCAACGAACCACCATCCCCTCCATTATTCACCTACTCCCAACATTTTCTCCATGAAAATGTAGAAGAAAATTTGTGTATATTCTTAAAACTTATTTCTTGCTCATGTTCAAGTCATCAGAACTCTTCATTTCTTTATCCCACTGGTAGTCTTTAAGTTGTTGTTTTGTTTTGTTTTGTACTTGTTCGTGTCACTAGGTTTGGAGAGAGGAAAATTTTAAGGTCTAGCTTAACTCCATCACCTTAAGCAGCCTGATCAAGGTGGAGATGAGTAGGGAGCAATATTTCAACCTGGCATCTAAAGGGAACATAAGTCTTGTTCTTTGTTTTTTTTCATTTTAATCAGAAGTTCTTAATTTTTTCAACATTGATGTAAAAATCATTTATGCTTACACTGCAAGCAACATAAATCATTAACACGAAAGAATACTAAGCAACTGTAGTCAATATCAGTTCCTTCTATGAAGCTCAGTAGGAATGAAAGAATACAACTTATCATCAATCAGACGTGTCACAGACATTTAGCCAGGACCTCTTCCCAGCGTTTACTTTCGTCCACACTGGCATTTATGGTTTTAGGACAAATCAAGTCCTTTCCATCCCAAGAACTTAGCCCACCTTGTTCCTTGTCATCATTTCATCCCTTTCACTGAGGTCTTAGCTTAATGCCATCTCCTCAGAGGGACCTTCTTGATACCTAACTCGATGGTGCTGCCTTCTGACACTCCCTTTCCACCACTGCATACACTTTATTTTCTTCACAGCACAAATCACTTTCTGGACTTATTAATTACTTACATGTTTGCTTATTTATTGTTACCCACTACCACCACCCATTCAAATATATGTCCTATAATTGCCATGGCCTGTTTCTCAGTGCCCGAAACAGTGCCTGATTAAGAGCTTATGTTGAGTAAATATATGTTGAATGAGTACACGGTGAGAGTGTCAGTCAACAAACTTTTCTTTTTTTCTGTAAAAGGCCAGGCAGTAAATATTTCAGGCTTTGCAGGCCATATGGGCTGCGTTGTAACGGCTCAACTCTGCCACAGTAGTACAAAAGCAGTCATAGGCAATACACAAATAAGCATGATTATGTTGCAATGCTATTTTATTTATGGAAACAGGATGAGCTGGATTTGGCCTCTGTATCAAAGTGTGCTGACTGCTGGAGTAGGTCATTTGTTGACAACTCTGGTGTCAAAGCATACTTAGATGTTGATTCAGATGCTAGTGTTTGCCAGAAGAATTATTAGTGATCATAAAGAGCCAAAGATAAAATTGGATTTACTTTAAAAATATAGACAATAATTTAAATAAACATTAAGAGGAGTACTAGCATTAAAGATAACATGTTAGTGGAAGGAAATGTTTGAAATCATCTTTAATGTCCGGCGGTGGTCCTCACACTTGAGTGTACATCATTAGAATCAGCAGTGATTGCTGCACTGCACTCACAGAGTTACTGAAATAGTCAATCTGGGGTCATGGCTAAGAATTTGTGTTTCTGTTTAGTGCTAGGTAATGCTGATGCTGGTGGGATAGGGGCTGGAAAGTGGAGAGGAGATGTGTGTTAATAAGTGGTTGAGATGATTTAGGTGAGACATTAAGGCCTGCATGATGGTAGGGGCTGTGGGAATCATAAGGGCACAAATGAAAGGGAATTATGCAGAAGAGTAGAATAACTAGGGATTAAAGATCAATTGTGTATACAGATAAGGGAAAAATAGGAACCATATGACTATAACACTATTAGCTGGGGAAACTAGGTAAATGATTAATGTATTACTTGAAATAAGGAATTTGAATAGTAGATTTGAAGGAAAGATCGTAAGTTCCTATTTTAATGTGCTGTGTTTGTGGTACCTATATCATCCATGTGGAGATGTCTAGGAGGCTTTTGGAAATATGGGTGAAGGTCAGGAATGAGACCTGGGAGCACAAAATATACTTTTGGTAGCAATCAGCAAATGAATGGTCACTGAACCCACAGAAGAAGATGAAATAGTCCTTAGGGAATGTGTAGAACAAGAAGAGAGAAAGTCTCAGGAATTCTAAACTATGCCAGGCTGACTGCATTTTCTTTAACAGAAGTACTAGACTAGTAGTCTTATAGCTGCACTTGATTAGTTAGGCATGGCATTTGACAGTGTATTTCCTGATATTATATTGGATAAAATGAACGACTCACTTTGACAATGTATGGCATTAATACCTGGTTTCAAGAAGGTAGATAAAAGATGCTGACACAAGAGCAGGGCAAGTGGAGGAGGACTAATGGTGTATGAGCAGTCTCTTCCCTCATCTGCATCCCATTGATATAGATATGCCAGGATGGATAAATTGATGCTTTTAAAACAAACGGGAGGAAATATGCTGAATGAGAGACTATTCATGATGAGGTGAAGCGAAAGGTTAAACCTTATCTTCCCAGGAGAGTTTTCAAAAAACAAATAAGTCTAGGTCTTCATTTAAAAAAAAAGATAACAAAAAAGAAGGTAAGAAAGGAGGAAGAGTAAAACAAAGAACAGATGGCGGTAACATATATCAAGACTAAGATGGGAAGCATAAATTCAGATTTATGTAATCTTATTAAGTGTAAATGGACCAAACCTTCCAATTAAAAGGCAGAGAACTTCAGACAGGATTAAAGAAATAGAGTCTGAACCCTATGCTGTCAGTGTGGTAAGTTGAAAACAAAAGGAAAGAAAAAGATATGACATGCACACTATAACAGTAAGAAACATATTAGACAAAGAAAACTTTAGGACAAGAGTTGTTATCCAAAAATAGGGTGAGACATCCTATGGTGATAAAAAGAGCAGTTTACCAGAAAGATATATTAAATGTGAACATACCTAGTAAGAGAGCCTCAATATACATGTGGCAGAAACTTATCAGCCTCACAGGGAGAAATAGAAACATCCACAAACCAGATATCTCTGGCTTGTGCTGGTATCTCTGAGACGATGGATTTCAGAGGGCTGAAAGAAGCTAAAACCTGGATCCACCTGCTTCTTAAACCAACTGCTGCTGCCAGGTTGAAGAGCTGTTGCTGATGTGTTTGCTTACAGGAACCATAAGGCAACCAAGGGGCTAATCTCTACTTCTTCTGCCTAGTGCCCTTACTGGCACACAACAGCAGGAAGCCACCTTAAAAGGAAAAATATAATTGTTGATTCCCAGCCCCAGCATCAGAGAGGACTCTAGAGGATGGGTGGGTTTTGAACTGAACAACAGTAGTTTAATAAGTGGCACAATGCTTTCTGGTCTATTCCTTTTATGGATATCCTTGTATTTTGCCCCAGTTCTGGTAACTGAGAACTAATAATAGTGACTAACATTATTACACAGGGCATTGCAACTAAAAAAATCAATGACTTCTCAAATGAAATTCCATGAGTCCAGATCTCTAATTGGTAACATGATTAGGACTGTGGTTACACTAGAAAGAGGCTCTTGCATTGCTTTTGCCAGAGATGACAGTTGGCTTGGAAAAGCTAAAATGTACGATTACTCATCATCTCATTCAAGGTAGCGTCTTCTGCTTTTTGACTTGAATTCTGCTCATCTCAGGAGCTAGTTTTGTCCAAATGTCCAATTTCTACTTCACTCCTGAACAATGTAGTTGCCGGGGAAAGTTCCATATCCAAGATAATTATATTTTCCAAGTATTGACAAAGTAGATAGGTTCTGCTTAACAGGTGTCCCGTTTATTTATTGCTGTTAAACAAACTCCTTTCAAATAATAACAATGTTATTAAGTCACACGATTTTGTGGGCTGGGAATTTGGGCATGGCTCAGAGGAGCAATTCTTCTGCTCCTTGTGGTACTGAGGTATCAGTTAAATAAACTCAGTGCTGTTTAACTGACAGTTGGGTTTGTCCGGAAGGTCCAAGATGGCTTCAGTCATGTGGCTGTTGTCTTCAAGGCTGATCTCAGATGAAATTTCTCCCGATGATGGAGTCATAGGGATTCTTCATGTTATTTCTCCAGCAGGATAATGGGACATTTTACATGGTGCTCAGGTCCCAAGAGACCAAGAGAGAAGCTACCAGTGGTCTTAAAGGTTAGACTCAGAAATGGCATAGAGTCACTTCTGCCAAAATCATTACAAAGGAAAGATTATTTCCTGTGTCTTGCATAGGAGGTGCTTTTGTAAATGAGGCACCTTGCCACATACCTATGCATGCAAGTAGAGTTAATCAGATTAGCGTATGTTGATAAAAAGATTAATGAGGCATTCTTGAGCAAGTCAGCATTTTCAGAAACAGAAACCAAATAGAAACTAAAGCTTGGAAGCATGAAGTTCTGTTTTTCTGATAATTTCATTTCAAACAATAGGAAAGATAAGTAACATTGCCCATGTGCCCAGTTTCTCAAACAGTGGTCTAAAATTATATCTTAATTTGGAGATTGCAAACTTGAGCACAGCCATACGTGAAACTCCACATGGATGCAATCAGGGGAAAGACTATTCAGTCATATGTTTAGATGTTGTGCCTTTCCCTCAACAATGCAGAGAATCTGTGATGTTTTTAAGCAAACAGTATACTCATAATCTAATTGGGGCTGCAAAATCTTAAGTCTTTTACCTTCTATCTAGAGCATATCCCTTTGACTTGCAACACCCTTAACTTGTTCCTTGTATCAGCTCACTCAACCCTCCTGAGGTATCCCCATCTTTCTTTTAAGAGGCATATTATTATCATTATTATTACTTTGCTTTGGTAGGAGGTGGGGAGGTAGTCTTCATTATGTAAAACATGATATACAAATCTATGTGGAGTGCTTCTAAAAGTAAAGTGTCTGCCAAGTTCTCTAGCAACTTCACCGGTGTATAATTAAGTATTCACTTAAACTATAGTTTATGTTTGTGTGAAGGGAGAGTGTGGAACTCAGAAATAGAAGTTGTTGTGGGTTTTTTTTCCCTGTGTATTTAAATTATATGTTCGATTCTAGTTTTGACAGCTGTGACTTTTAAAGTAACAAAACTGGATTTTCAGTTCTAGTAACAGAGTGGCTGAGATGACCGGAGAAACGGTATTGATACAGGACATGTAAAATGTCCTAGGTGAAATGTATGATCTAGAGTAAAATAAGACAACCTTCAGAGGCTAGAGACTGAAAGAAAAAGCAAATTTGGAAGAGTACTGAGAATTGATTATGGCATATTTCCTGGAGCATTTGATTATCTCTGATGGCTTAGAGGTGAATATTTAAGTCTATGCTTTTGTGGTAGAGTGGACATAAAGCCTTCATTCTGTTTTCATAAGGGAACATCTCAACAGAATTTCAGCCATTTGAAATTTGTTGAAACTTGCTTTGTGGCTCAGCATATTCTTAATTTTTGTAAATGTTTTATGTGTGCTTGAAATAAATGTATTCTGCAGTTTTGAGGTGTGCTGAGCCCATCAATTACATTTATTCGTGTTGCTCAACTCTAGTACATGACTTTTTTTGCATTTGTTGAGTTACTGACAGATGTATATTAAAATTATTTACTGTGGTCGGATGGAGAAATGCAAAGAAGTAGATATGTTCATAGTTGTGATTGTAGTGATAGTCTCAACTGTGTATACATAGGTTAAAACTTATCAAATGGTATATTTTTAATATGCCAAATTTCTTATATGTACACTATATCGCAATTAAGGTCTTAGAATGAGCCATTATATTTCACCACTTAACAAAGTAAGTGAGAAAAAGCATAGTATCATCTCAATAGATACAGAAAATCATTTGATGAAATTCATTCTTGAAAGAAAGTATTAGTGTATTAGCAGAGTGAAGTAAGTCAGAAAGAGAAGAAAAACGAATACCATATGCTAACACACATATATGAAACCAAAAAAAAAAAATATATATATATATATATATGGTTCTGAAGAATCTAGGGGCAGGACAGAAATAAAGATGCAGACGTAGAGAATGGACTTGAGGACACGGGGAGGGGGAAGGGTAAGCTGGGACAAAGTGAGACAGTGGCATGGACATACATACACTACCAAACGTAAAATAGCTAGCTAATGGGAAGCAGCTGCATAGCACAGGGAGATCAGCTCGGTGCTTTGTGACCGCCTAGAGGGGTGGGATAGGGAGGGTGGGAGGGAGGGAGATGCAAGAGGGAGGGGATATGGGGATATTTGTATACGTATAGCTGATTGACTTTGTTATACAGCAGAAACTAACACAACACTGTAACACAATTTTACTCCAATAAAGATGTTTAAAAAAAAGGTATTAGTGTATTAGAAGTTGATAGAACATTTCTTAATATATTGTAGAAAATAGTGTACATACACACACACAAACTATGGAAATTATGATATTTCATGGTGAAATATTCAAAAACTTCCTCAGTGGAATGAGAGTGAGTTAAGGTCACCTTCTATTTCTACATATATTAAACACAGTACTTTTAAACCTAGATTCAGTTAAATCTATACACAAACTAGTGGTTCAGTATGTATTGACAGATAAATATAAAAGTACCTAAGTAAAGGGTCAGACAAATGTATTTCTAAGAATACTTCCAATCTCTGGCAAACTTTCTGAACTATGACTCTTGAGAGGACTATGCTTTAATGTCCTAAATCATCCATTATGTTAATGAATGAACTTCTATGCATCTAGACAGGCACTAGTTTTGCACCATTCTTAGGAGAACTTAAAAATCTGCCACTCAAATCATTTTTTGTTCTAAGGTTCAGATAAAGAATTCTGGCTGGGGCTTCCCTGGTGGCGCAGTGCTTGAGAGTCCGCCTGCCGATGCAGGGGACGCGGGTTCGTGCCCCGTTTCGGGAGGATCCCGCATGCCGCGGAGCGGCTGGGCCCGTGGGCCATGGCCGCTGAGCCTGCGCGTCCGGAGCCTGTGCTCCACAAATGGGAGAGGCCACAACAGTGAGAGGCCCGCATAACGCAAGGAAAAAAAAAAAAAAAAAAAGAATTCTGGCTGAGTGAGACCAATAGAGGCCATAGTTCAAGATTCTGTTAAATTTGTGCAGATGTCTTAGTGCTATATGTCTGGGTATAGAGCAGTTGTTATGTTTAGTGATCTTCATAGGTTGACCTTTTGAAGAATTTTCTTAATGGCAGACAGAACATAGTGTGCGGACACCTAAAATGAATAAAATAGCTATTGACCACTTCATTAAATTATATTAACTATAAATTTAATAACTGTCCTTAAGAATATCTATAACTATTTCCTTTAACAAGTGTTTCTCTAGTTCTCCTTTACCTGCTCAAAAAGTCTTGGACATTTTTCACTGCCTTTAGTGAGTTTTGTCAGCATGAAAGAAACTTTCTAAGATTCTGCTCAAATGCAACAATCATTACTTGTTATTTTTCAATTTAATTTCAGTATAAATTAACTTATCTCTGTGCAAGTAGCTTTAAAGCTAATAACCCTAGAAAGGATTAAGATTAGAAAGTAATGCTGTCAGTGACAGAGCCCATTAACAGCCTTTATCACTACAAGCTGATGAACTACCTCTAGGATAATTGGCCTAATTATAATACATTTGTTTCTTTAGCCAGGTATTCTTTGCTTCGCTCTCTACTGATTACCTATGGGCCTCAGTTTGGCCAATTAAATTTCTCTTCCCACTCTATCCCTTTCTAAGATTGATAGCATATAGCTCAGATGTCAGTATACTTATGCTCATGATAGTTAAGAACTGCATTAAGGAGACAAGAAACAGAAAGGCAAAAAGAGATAGTTTTATCCTAGGGTGCAGGCCATAAAAACAGATATAGAGTGAATAATAATTCTTTTTGGGTTTCCACCTATTTCTTTTAAGTGGGGTTACTAAAAATCTATTTAAAACCTAACTATACCAGAGATTTCTGGTATATTCTAGTTGATTCATTTCCATAAAGCACTTTAGTTATTTTATTTTCATGACAAGTAACAGAAACACCCAACTAAAAGTGACTTAATGATTTTTTTTAAAGTTAAATTATTTTATATAAAAGGTAGGCAGGATCTTATTCTGCATTGCCAGTGCTGGTGCTGGCAGGTGCTATTTTGGACTCTCCCTCTCCCCTGCTAGAGAGGGGAGGCATGCCCCACTGAGAGCCCTGCCCACACCCATGAGCCGCAGCAGTGAGCTAGACAAGAGCCCCACCCACCTGCACGCACCACGGCCCCTGGGCCCATGTACTCCACACACGGGACGTCCCTTCAGTGCCCCATCTGGTGACCAGAGGGGATTGCATTTCTGGGCCCCATGGGACACCTCCTACACAAGCCCACTCCTTTAAGACTGGGAGGGGTAGCTAATTTGCCTAACACATAGAAACAAACACAGAGAGTCAAGCAGAATGAGGAGACAGAGGAATTTGTTCCAAACAAAAGAACAACACCTCAGAAAAAGATCTTAATGAAACGGAGATCAGGAATCTAGCAGATAAAGGGTTTAAAGTAATGGTCAGTGGGGCTCACCGAACACTGGAGAAGGATGGATAAACACAGTGAGAACATCAGCAAAGAAACAGAAAGCATAAGGAAGTACCAACCAGAAGTCACAGAGCTAAAGAATACAATAAATGAACTGAAAAATACACTAGAAAGTTTCAGCAGCAGACTGGATGGGGCAGAACAACAAGCTGGAAGACACAACAGTGGAACTCATCAAGCCAGTGCAACAAATAGTAAAAAGAAGTTTTAAAAAATGAAGAGACCTTAAAGGACCTTGGGACAAAATCAAGTGAAACAACTTGGGGCCCCAGAGAGAGAAGAAATAATGGCTGAAAACGTCACTAATCTGAAAAAGGAAACAGATATTCAGGTTCAATAGTTCCAATTAAGATGAACCCAAAGGGAGCCACACCAAGACACAATATAATTCAAATGGTAAAAGTTAAAGATAAAGAGAAATTTTGTAAGGCTACCATGGAAGATGTTTTGAAGGAGGTGTCATTAATGCAAAGGTGAAGATGTGAAGAATTAGAATTAGCCAGATATTTAGAAAGTCGTGAAGGAGTAAATGATACTAGACTTGCATTTGCACTCAAAACTGCAAATAATTGTAAAACTGGAAAAATGATTTGAGACAATTGTTTGCAGACTTTAGACAGTAGGTAACTCAGATCTGTCATAATTGAGATAAAAGAAATACACAAGTTAATCCCCTAACTCTAACAGGCCTATTGGAATGGGTCTTCTGTGGGCTGAGAACTGAACAGAGATATCAGATATTGCATAATGTTGCTTCTAGGAATAAGTAAAAAAACCAAAATACATTCACCATAAAAATAATAAAACAAATTTTACAAAAAATAAAAGAATCTGCCAATAATTTATCTGTTCACCAGAAGAACTATCACCCTGTAAAGAAAAATAGATACTCCAAACTCTTTACAATGTAGCATTCATAATTTTCAACACACAACTAAAAGTACTGTATATGAAAAGAATAGGAAAAATGGCCAATACTTAATTTTTTACAAGTCATTAGAATAGACTCCAGTATAACACAAGTGTTGGAAATAGCTTCAGTAGCTTTAAATTAGCTGATAAACATATGTTTAGCATTTTAAAGGAAAAGAAGGTTGTAATTGGTGATCAGAGGGGAAACTTACAAGAAAAATTTTAAGAAGGTGAAATAAAAACTCTGGAAATGAAAGTACAAGAATTAAAATGTAAAATTCACTTAATTTGCTTAACAGGAGTTTGTAAAGTTCAGAAAAAAGAGACAGTAAGTTAGAAGACCACCTAAAGAACACAGAGAGAAAATATTGAAAACAAAATAAATGGAACACTGGTGATCAGTGTACAATATGAAGTGATCTAACGTACATGTAACCAGAGTCCCAGGAAGAGAAGAGAGTTAATGAGGCAGGGAGAAAAAAAAAAAAAAGAACTAATGGAGAATTTCCGAGTTTTCTGAAGAATATAAACTTAGGCAATTAAAACCATATCCAGGCACAAAAATTCCAAACTCAAATAAGAAGTCTTGAAAACAAACCAAGAAAAAGACACACTACATAGAAAGGAACAAAAATATGATTAATGGTTGACTTTTCATCAGAAACAATAGAGCGAGAACACAGTAGACTAACTGTTAAAAACTCCAACTCCAAAATTTAGAAAAGATAATCAACCCAGAATTCTACATGCAGTGAAAATATCCTTTAAAAAGTAAGATTAAGTAAAGGCATTTTTTTCAGATAAATACATGGTGAGAGAATTTGTTGGCAGTCGACCTACACCAGAATAAATGCTAAAGAAATTTTTTCTGTCAGGGGAAATTCACCGTATAGAAATTTGAATCTATGGAAAGCCATGAGAAACAAAGAACGTGACAAATATGTAAATGAGTATAAGATATTTGTTCTTTGTTTTGATTTCTTTGTATGACAACTGAAAATTTCAATCAAAAATTAATAACTTTGCAAGTTGTTATGTATAACATATGTAAATGAAAAGTTCATAGCAACAGTACCACAAAGAACATGGGTGGGGGATAGAATTACAACATTGGACCATTTCTTACACTTTACACAGAATGATACAATAGTAATTCTAGGTAGACTGAGATAAGTTAGGATGCATATTGTAGTCCCAGTTATGACACAAAATACACACACACACACACACACACACACACACACACAGAATGCAATAACCAAAAAAATAATAATAAAATAAAAGCCAGTAGAGCCATTAAAACAAAATATTGAAAGTACTTTTTAGGCCAGAAGGTATGAAATAAGCAAGGAACAAGAAATATACTGGGCAGGTGAAAAAAAAATCCAAGATGATATATTAAATCAGAAAAACACCAACATTTACATTAAATATAAATTGACTAGATACTCCAATGAGTTGCAGAGATTGTTAGACTGGATAAAATGCAAAACCCAATACAGTTTGTATAGAACATACACTTTAATGACTTACACAGTTGGAAAGTAGAAAGATGGAAAAGTATATACCATTTATTTAATTAAATTAATTAATTAATTAGTTAGTTATCTATTTATTTATTTATGGCTGCGTTGGGTCTTCGTTGCTGCATGTGGGCTTTCTCTAGTTGCAGCGAGCGGCGGCTACTCTTTGTTGCGGTGCGTGGGCTTCTTATTGTGCTGGCTTCTCTTGTTGTGGAGCACAGGCTCTAGACGCGCGGGCTTCAGTAGTTGTAGCTCGCAGGCTGTGGAGTGCAGGCTCAGTAGTTGTGGCACATGGGCTTTGTTGCTTGGTGGCATGTGGGATCTTCCTGGACCAGGGCTGGAACCCATGTCCCCTGCATTGGCAGACGGATTCTTAACCACTGCACCACCAGGGAAACCTCTATACCATTTATTTTAAAACTAGTTTGGCATTCAGGGCTTCCGTGGTGGCGCAGTGGTTGGGGGTCCGCCTGCCGATGCAGGGGACGTGGGTTCGGGCCCCGGTCCGGGGGGATCCCACATGCCGTGGAGCGGCTGTGCCCGTGGGCCATGGCCGCTGAGCCTGCGCGTCTGGAGCCTGTTGCTTCGCGGCGGGGGAGGCCACGGCAGTGAGACGCCCGCGTACCGCAAAAACAAACAAACAAACAACAACAACAAAAATACTAGTTTGACATTCATACAATTAGTCAAGGCAAAATCCTAGATAACTAGTATTACCAGAGGTAAAAAAAAAAAAGGAAAATTTATGACATTAAAAGAGTCAGTTTGTCAAGAAGACATATCTACCCAAATGTGTACACTCTTGACAACATTCAGAATACATGGGGCATATAGTGACAGAGCTAAAAGGAAAAATAGGCAAATGCACAATCCCTAACTCAGTTGTTGATAGAACCAATAAAATACCACGACACCAGCACCCCCTGTCTAAAATGTTCATTCCTCATATTTTGCAAGATTGACTAAAAACGCTTTTTTCTTTCATCAGTTGAATCTTAGCACGCTGTCTAATCCTACACGGCCACCCTCAACAACCCATGTAAAGGAGTCATGACTGACTAGTATTTTCCCATTCTAAAAGATTTATTAGCACCAGACATGTTCTTTGTTTATTTTGTCATTGCTAGTTTCTCCCCTCCCCAAATACAAGTTCCATGACTGCAGTCTTTTCTGCCTTGCTGCTCTGTGTTGTGCCCCAGTGTCTGGAGCAGTCTGACAAAGAAGGACCACACAATAAATGTGTCTTGAATGGATAGATGCCTGAATGAAGGGGGATAAACTTAAGATCTTTTTTTTTAAATTGAGGGTGAAATTTATTGAATTATAATGAAGGAACATAAAGTAAACATTATAAATATTTAAAGAGAAGCTACACAACATACTAAAAATAAGAAAATGTGTGTGTATAAGAGAATGTGCAGAGTATCAATAATATGGACATAAGAAAATACGATGTTAAATAAATTTAAATATGCTTATTATCTTTCATAGCAGGAAATTATTACATTTAAAAATTAATAAACTAATAAATAGAGATTTAAGTCTGTTATTTAAAATGTAAAGGCAACTAGTAATAAAGTAAAATTAGATTCTATACATTTCAAATAACTAAAAGAGGAAGCAAAAAGGAAAGAAAGTATAAGCAATATAGCAAATGTAACAAGTATGACAAAATGTATATACAAAGGAAATAAAGTTAATAATAAATGTAAACTGGGGGAACTAGCAAAGTAAATGGGAAAAATATTGTTATGAAAAGTTATTTTTGCTTTGTAAAAGAGATACACGTAAAAGAAAGTAACATTATTATTGAAAATAGTAAGCATTGGCAAAGACACATGGGCAGATGCAAACAAATATTAAGCAGGGGTCTTAACATTACCATCACATGAGAGTTTAATTAAAGGCCAGATGCATTGTATGAGACAAATGTGGTGTGCCTTATAACATATGCAGTCTACAGAAATATATAACAGTTACGAAGCTTTTCATACACCAAGAAACTTGGCATCAAAAATATAGATACAAAACTGGATGAAATTAAAGGAGAGCTAACAGCATAATAATTCTTTCAGCCAATACTAGATATAAAAAATTACAACAGGTAAGGCTCTTGAGGCTTTGATTAGTAATTCTTCGAATAAAACACCTTCTCTTTTAAAGCATACTTAAAATAATTTAAAACGGCTATAAAGCCACCAAAAGTCACAACAAATTTCAAAAACTGTAAGCAATACAGTACAATCTTTTTGAAAAATAGTGAGAAAAAGTCATAACAAATTAAGTAAAACCATTTAATGCAACTTAAAAATATCTTTTTTGAAGAATTCTTGAGTTCACAAAGAACTGGAATTTCATAATATATGTATTAATTTTTAAAAGACAATTTTTAGAGCAATTTCAGGTTTATAATAAAATTGAGAGAAATGTGCAGCTACCCCTACATATGTATAAGCTACCCCTTTATCAACTTCACTCACCAGAATGGTATTTTTTTTTTTTTTTACCAAGGATGAGCCTATGTTAACTCATCAGAATCACCAAAGTCCATAGTTTACTTTAGGGTTCACTCTTGGTGTTGCATGTTCAACAACTGTATAGTAACATCTATCCATCATTACAATGTCGTACAGAGTATTTTCACGACCTTAAAATTCCTCTGTGCTCAGCATATTCATCTCTCCCCTCCCCCCACAATTTTTAATGTTAAGTGATAAGTATCCAAACTCACAGAGTAAACCTAAAGTCAGTCTAAAGGGGAAAACTTTTACCTCAAACATTTACGTAACTGATAAAAATTTGTAAAATAGTAAATTCAGCTTGTTTAAGATGCAAAGAGTGAAGGAGAAAGAAAGAAAAAGAAGGAAGGAAGGAAGGAAGGAAAGAGGAGAGAAGGAGGGGAGGAAGCGAGGGGGGTGGCAGGGGAAGAATCTAGGAGGAAGGAATTAGTAAACATAAAAACAAATATTGATTTATTTATAAACAAGTTAATTACAGCAAAATGATTTTAAAAACACAGTTAATTCTTAGGAAGACAAAGCAAAACAAGATAAATTAAAGTTTTTATTTTTATAAATAATTTATTTTTAAATAAAAAGATGGATAAAACAGCTTATAGAATGAGAACTGAGAATGCAGAAATAATCAAAGATAGGAAACTAGCAATGACCAAATAACGAAAGAAGTAGTGGGAAGCATTCTTCCCCGTCGTACAAATAAATTTGAAAATCTGTATGAAATAAATGGTTTCTCAGAAAACATCAGTGACAAAGAAAATTACTCAAGAAGAAAAAGAAAATATAACCAGATCAAAAATTGCATAATATATTAAATAAGTTAAGAAACAGTGCCCGGCAAAGGTGTTTTTTTCAGTTGAATTATTTAAAATCTTCAAGGAACAAGTATTTTAAGGGTTATCTAAATAGGGCATAGAGAAAGAAAGCTTTAAAAGATATTCCTAGAAAGGCAACAAAGAACAAATAAGGAAACATGCAGAATAATGAATGGGAAACTGTAGACCTGTACTGTCCCGTATGGTTGCCACTAGCCCCTTGGGACTATTTAAATTTAATTTAAATTCAGTTTCTCAGTTGCAGTAGTCACAGGTCACATTTCAATTGCTTAATAGTCCCATTTGGCTAAAGGTTATCATGCTGGACAAGGCAGAAATAGAACGTTTCAGACTTCACAAGCAGTTCTGGGAGAAATGCCCCAGTTAGTTTCCCCAGCCTGAACCAATCACAGAGAAGCAAACAAACTGGACAGTCTAATTGGCTAAAAACTTGGTCCAGCTACCTACCTCTGAGACCAGGGAACAGGGATTTAGGGAGACACCGTGATTTATGGTTCCTGTAGAATCTCAGGAGAAGATAAACAATCCATGTCACCACACATTTTCAAATGCATTAGACTTCTTTGGCACAGTATCGTTCTGAGACTGTTAAGATATTGCCCCAGTCTGGCAGTGGAAACCGAGACTCACAGAGACTAGGAACTTGCTCAAATTCACTCTGCTGATAAATGCCAATGCTAGGTCTTAAATCCAGCCCTTCTGAATACAGGCCCATTGCAGTCTTCATGATATATCACCCAGTCCCAACTCAAAGCAGGTATTTTGGCATCCTCTGGGTGCTTAGACCTATTTAGATAGCACTGTGTCCACGTAACTGAAAGATAATTTGTAATCGACAAAAGCTTGCAAGCTCTAGGTGCCATCAAGAATCCAGCATGCAGATTTTCAGTAATTAATACTGGCAGTTGTTATTTGCTGGGCTTGATGAACATTAAAACATTAAATGGACAGTATACAAACAAAAAGAGAGAGACAGAAGTGGGAAGATAAACGATTTGGTTAAAATAATAATGTAAAGTAGATTAGAGAACATAATTTTGATGCAATTCTATATAGAGACTTATAGATTGTTTGGAAAAGTAAAACACTATACCATATGAAAGTTTCTAGCATGGTCATTTACACATAGTAGATGCTCAAAAGATGTTTGTGATTGTGTGAGAGCTGAAGTGGTATTCCCCACATTCTATAAATAAATTTTCCTTTCTTGGCAAGCAGATATCAAAGGTAGGGTCTAAGAAGAAGTCAAGGCTATAAACGTCATATTTATCAATCTCGTGGCCTCATTTTTGGTTTTCTTATGCAGGGGTCAGTGTCAGTGGAGTATTTGGGCTGACCTCAAAATGACCACAAACTAAACCATAAAGTCAAGTAGCGCCGTTACAATTTGCTGCTATTCATCTCAACAAGCAGTGCCCGTGTCCAAAGCACATGAAATGGCACATCTGATGCTAGTGGAGTATGACCCACTGATTGCCAAGCTCATTGAAGGCATCTGTTCCCATTCTCGGTGGTGATGTTGACCTAGCTGCAGAGTGTGCTGACAGGAAGCCCATTTCTATCGAAGGCTCCAGGAGGGGGTTTCGCTTAGGCATCAGTGGAGGTCCCAGGAACGTATTTAACTATGAAACTAACTGGAAAAAAGGGAGGGAGTACATTAAAATGCTATTGCCCCAAGAGTGATGAAGTTCGTCACTCCAAAAAATTTGAACTTGCTCTTTCTTAGAGCAAGTTTCAGGAAAATATTAAGCTGATAGTGTTTTGTCACTTAGGTCAGAGACAGGAATATCACAGACAAGGAAACCAGTGAGAAGACTAACAGCGTTTCAAAATGCATGCTACGTTGAGAGTAGGGAGACAAAAGGACCAGGGTAAGAGACATTAGTAGTTTGCTGAATTGATTTATTCATCCAGCCAAAGTGAAATACCTCCTATAGCAAGACTGTTTGCAGTGAGATGGTATGTCAAAGAGATGGGAAAAAAAAAACAAAAACAAAAAACTGATGTCTGTATTTCAAGAAGCCACAGACTAGAGTGGAAAAAGATATGTCAACAAATAATAAAATACACTAATAACTTCCACTCGGTGAAACAGATGATGGGTAAGAAGAAACAAAACATGATAGTGAGATTTCTCAGCCACATAATGAGAACTGATCAGGCAAAGCGGCAGATTTCCTGTAGCAGGAGATAAGGGATTGGCATTTATGGGCAAGTTGAAGGTACCAGAACAGTCATGGGTGCTAAGGGTATGATAAGAGAAAGAGACGTAAGTTTATTTTTAGCTTTTTTTTTTTTTTTTTTTTTTTTTGGTACGCGGGCCTCTCACTGCTGTGGCCTCTCCCGTCGCGGAGCACAGGCTCCGGACGCGCAGGCCCAGCAGCCATGGCTCACGGGCCCAGCCGCTCCACGGCACGCGGGATCTTCCCAGACCGGGGCACGAAACCGCGTCGCCTGCATCGGCAGGCAGACTCTCAACCACTGCGCCACCAGGGAAGCCCTATTTTTAGCTAATTTTAACACAGAATATTGCATTTGAAGAACCAGGAAAAAGCATGCATTCCTACTGGTGCCTAGCGGTGAGGAGGAAATATTTATGACATAAACATATGCAGTTCTAATGTTATGAATTGCTACCTGTGAGAAACTGCTTATTACCTTTAAAAATTCATGATAAATATAATGGACACTGATGTATATTATGTATGAAAGTTGTTAAATCCTAAAAGTTCTCATCACAGGGAAAAAATATTTTTTTCCTATGTCTTTAATTTTGTATCTATATGAGGTGATGGATGTTCACTAAACCTATTGCGGTAATCAGAAAATAAAATAATTGATTGATTCATTTGAAAATCATGCCCTAAAGGAAGTCAACTATGACATTTGTGGTGAATAAGGAAAGCGAAATATTACTTAGAAAAAGTAGACACAGGTGGTGAATCCAGGCTGCAGCCCTTGCAGGTTGTGATTGTGGATGGTCCATTTCTCCTCAATGGCATCTTTTTCTACAGGTGTGAAAAAAGAAGTGGAAATCAGTGCACTTACCATAATCCTGTGTGACATCAAGAGCTTTAAAATATATATATATATATATATATATATATATATATAAAATTAAGAAAGCAGTTTAATTACTTAGCATTTTTTAAAAATTGACATCTCCTATGTGCCAGGCATTATACTTAGGCAATTCAAAGATATTCAAAGATAAGTAAGACACAGTATAACTCCTCAAAATTCCAATTAAGAATAAAAACACACACATTGACAATTAAGTATGGGAAAACTAAAGGCTTTGTTAAAGACATTTGTCTGTTTAGAAAACACTTTTTCCTACTTTGTTCCCTTATACTAATGGTATGAGATAGCAGTTTAGTAATATTAGATTTATCAGCCCTATCTTGTGATACAAATGAGGAAATGGAGTCCTGGAGAGGTTTATTTACTGGACCATGGTTAGGATTTTGCAGGACAAGAAGTCAGGTGAATGACTTTAGCATTTAAGTAATAATGAATCTGTCCCTTATTATTGCAGTGGTAAAGATACAAAACAAGAAAAAATGTCTGTTGAAAACCAAAAAAATTAATCACATCACTTGATTCAGTAAATTATCTGGAAATGTTGTCCCCATGATGTCATTTATCTGCATTGTTCACCTTGTTTACTGATCCATCCAGGCATTTTGGCATGGCCTCAACATAGCCTTACGGCCTAATACATTGGAAACTATTTCACCCAGTGGCTGAAAATGTCACTGACGTGATCTGCCCAGATTGTCTTGCTGCCACTAACACATTTTCCTAGAATAAAAACTATCAGACAAAGGCAACAAGAATGGCATATTTCATACAGATGGTTAGTAAATGATAACGATTAGGCTTTGTCCGGTCTTATTTGCATTATAATGGTGGCAGGGAAGAGGGAAGGTAGGGGAGGGTGAAAGAGACAAGGAGGGGATCTCTGCATCCCTTTCCAGGTTTGTAGCTCCCTGGTTATCTGTATTGGTCATTCCTCATGTAACTCTGAAGATTAATGTGAGGGAGTGCTACCACAAGTTGTCCTCAAAATTGATAATCTCAATGTAAAGAGATAAAGGAATGGATATTTATTATGTTCCGACTGCATGTTCAGCCCTTCTACCTATTTAAAATATTGCAATGTAAATGTACATTTTCAGATATGGAATCTGAATCTCAGAGCAGTTACATACCTGTTCATGACCAAACTGTAATTAATGGTAGAGGAAGTGCTCCCTTAGATCTGGACAATTCCTGGGATGCTAATCTGCCAAGTGCTTCTGAAGGACGTGAGAACGATGCTCACGGAAAAGTGAGTAGGATGACAGCTGACCCTAAAGAGGCAGGAATTACTGAAACAGTGAGGAAGGAACTACTCAGGAGGATGAAGCAATGAGTGAGTTTGGGAGTTGGCATTAGATGGTGATTTGTATTTGTAGTCACACACTCAGGGATTTGAAAGATCATACAAGCAATATAGTTCAATTACACATTTAAAACTTGAATTCCCTCCATAAGGTCCACTAAGCTGTCATCTAGCTGAATAAGTGCCTCTACTTCAGGCTTCTGTATTATTTGACACCATAACCGTTACCTCTTATACCACATCTCACCTCCTCTCAACCCCAACCCCCTGTCTTTATTCCATCCATTGCTACAACAGACAACTTCATGCAGGGGTAAATTGACAATATTTGGTCTCAGCTGCCCACTGTATGTATTCCTCCCATAGACATTCTCAAAGACCATAGCCGTAGATCTCCAGGACACCCCTGACACTCATTCATATACAAACATGGAAATGTGAGGGATTTAGTACCTCTTGTGGCAACTGACCAATGGGGCATGGGAGCTAGCAGATACAAGCTCTATTCCTTGAGCAGAAAATTCATGACTGTTGAGAGGAATCCAGGAGGACTGAGTGCCAGTTGCCAGAGCAGTGACAAGCTCAACAATGCACCCTTGGATTTGCTTTCTGTTTTTTTTTTTTTCTTTGCAATACGTGGGCCTCTCACTGTCGTGGCCTCTCCCCTTGCCAGACGCGCAAGCTCTGCGGCCATGGCTCCGCGGCATGTGGGATCCTCCCGGACCGGGGCACGAACCCGTATCCCCTGCATCGGCAGGCGGACTCTCAACCGCTGCGCCACCAGGGAGGCCCTGCTTTCTGTTTGCCTCTTTCATACTTGCCTTTTCACCATCCCTATTCCCTTGGATTGCTTCCTAAAATAAGCTACCAGCACACACCTTTCTGTCTATGTTTTCTGAGAAGCCCAGACTAAAAGAGGGCACATATGGGCAAGCATATGAAAAGGCCCTTTCCAATCCTGACCTAGCTTTCAGGGCAGCCTCAAGGCTTCCTGTCCTCATTTACTGTGGCTGATTAATTTCTACATACTTAGCACTTGACTTTAGTCCCATAAAAGGGATTCATAGTATCTAATCAACACATGGATGTGTGAATAAACCAGTGGAGCTAATGTGGCCAAGATTAATGTGCTTTAAGTTAAAGTAATCTCTAAGGTTGAAGGAGGGCTTTCCTGGTGGCGCAGTGGTTGAGAGTCTGCCTGCCGATGCAGGGGACACGGGTTCGTGCCCCGGTCCGGGAGGATCCCGCGTGCCGCGGAGCGGCTGGGCCCGTGAGCCATGGCCGCTGAGCCTGCGCATCCGCAACGGGAGAGGCCACAGCAGTGAGAGGCCCGCGTACCGCAAAATAAATAAATAATAAATAAATAAATAAATAAGGTTGAAGGAAACAGCCCAAGGAATGTCTTCCAAAACCTGTTACAGGCAAAGTGAGAACATGAAGAGGCATAGGCTTTATCTAGTCCCCGTGATAACTCTTTAGGACTCCAGTAACCTAACAGTGGTACAAAATCAGTTAACCTATATTGTTGAGCATAAGAATACTGGTCTTTAAAATCTTTGATGTTCACATTTTTGAGCCATATTTTAAATAAATATCCACAGACTCAAGAGGCTGTGGTAATAAAATCCATAGGGGTGTTCTCTTTGAATATACAAACTGACAAAGAAAAAAAGAGTGAAAATAGAAATATTAGGAAACATATTATATGAGGTAAGGTAGAATTCTTGGGATATCAACGTATATATGTCTATTCATTTCTACCAGAGAAAGACAATTTCTAGTCTTGGGTCTACATGGGCCCACGTATGAGCCAATCCTATTGAGACTTGGGGTAGTGTTATGAAAAGATCTCTGATCTTGGCACTTGGAAAGATCCACTAGGCAGTAACTACTTACTCTTCGGTTGAACGTCTACCAACTGCACGTCGGTGCGAAAAACAAAATGGGTATATTCAAGATCCCAGACTCAACTTAAAGGGACAGAATTCTCTGGACTTTGAGTCAAAATCCTTGGCTTGAGCAGCTTACTAGCTGTGTGTCGTGGACAAGTCACAGACTCCTGAAGGCCTTGCTCTGGTATTAAAAAATAGGGTATTAATTCTTGGCCTGCCTGTCTTGCAGGGTTGATTATTGTATCAAATGAAAACAGTATGTAATAAGGGAACTTTAATCATCCAATATCATATATATTTGAAGCCTGTGTGAGCCCTTCCAGATCTAGCACAATGCTTGACGTTTGTATTTTCCAGGCCACCTGGAGCACATTTCTGTAGAAAGGTAGCTTTTTCAATTGACTCCTCCGAAGATTAAAAAAAAATAATTCAAAGGCTGAAGGGACTGATCTACAGGGCAAGATTAAAGCAGGACACGTAGTTCATCATTCTGTTAGGCAATGCTTAATGCAAGGTCAGGGCTGCAGAGATACATTTCAAAGGGGTAAACAGCAAAGATGGAGAAGAATTATTTCAGTTGAAACAAAAGGAAATAAGACCATTGAAAATGAAATGCAAAGTATCTGGATACCAGAAAATGATCAAAGTTCTCTTATTTGGAATCTTTCAGACTAACACGAAAAAGCCTAGATTTTCCCATCTCTACTCCATTTTATTATTTAGGTGGTCTCCAAAGACTAACATATATTTTCTGATGGCACTCTTCCCCCCACTCCCCATGTTAGATAGACAGTCATATCTTACCTGAGTTCAAACATTCATGGGAGAAAATCATCACAAAAATATTATTGGTTGGCTTTTTTTTTTCTTTTTAAGGTGCCAAATTCTTTTCCACTTGCCTTTTCTTTTTTGTTTTGTTTTGCTTTTTTTGCGGTACGTGGGCCTCTCCCTGCTGTGGCCTCTCCCGTCGCGGAGCACAGGCTCCGGACGCTCAGGCTCAGCGGCCATGGCTCGCGGGCCCAGCCGCTCCGCGGCATGCGGGATCCTCCCGGACCGGGGCACGAACCCGCGTCCCCTGCATCGGCAGGTGGACTCTCAACCACTGCGCCACCAGGGAAGCCCTCCACTTGCCTTTTCTTTTTTCCCTCACCTACCGTGAACTTTTCATTTCACAGTTTTCTGGGGGAATGCTTCTGTGAGTGTACAAGTGGAACTAATTGAAAAGGTCAAATGTAGTAGAATTTAAGCTTACTGAAGGAGGAGATTGCAAAAGTTGCATCAGGGGAGACACGACAAGACCAAGCAAGATCCTGGAAACTAAACTACTAGAACTGCTCTGTAAATGCTGTCAAGCCAGATGTCTATTTTGATTTAACCTGAAATAAGAGAGAAGTAATTCAATATAATTTGTGATTGTTTTTTAACCCAGAGAAGCACACGTCAGTATTTTTTTTCTTTCCGGCAAAGAAATTTGATCCAAAGGTGGGAAGAAAAAGAATAAGTTCTCTTTCTGAGAAAAAGGCAAGACTGTTTTCTTCAGAATCAATAAATAATTGGCATTTCCCTAGAAAAAGCCAGTGGTTTGTTTGATCTTTTTTAAAGGATAAACCAAAAGCAGAATTGTGAAATGAGCTAGTTTGTCTTCAGCATCACTTTGAACAGGTCCTCAGTTGCTCTCGAGACCTGTGCTTCTCTTTTCACGTTTCTGGGAGTCGCTTAAATTTCTACTCAGGCTAGATCTCACTGGGCAGGGTCTGCCATAAATGGTGATGAGATCTTGCTATACAGCTTAGAGCAGTCCCATGGCCATTTTATTTTTCAGGTACTACTAGGAATTTTGATTCCTAATCCAGTGGGTTCCTCCCCCAGCTCCCATTATTACTAAAGTCCTCATGTTTTGGTTCTTTTGATCCTAGGATCTTCATTGCCATCAAAATGAGCCATTCTGTGACTCATTTCATCTGGGAACTATCACCTGCTAATCCTAGAGGATGTAGGGGTTTAGTCTTTAATCACAATGTTGCCGATAACTAGTTGTGATTTCTTGCATTCATCAAGTACCCTCTTTGACCGTGTTTATTACTCTTGTGTCTACGAAGACAAGATGATCTCAAGCCTCTGTCACATGACTTTAAACCAGGGTTTCTCAACCACCGCACTGTTGACATTTTGGGCTGAATCACTCTTTTTTGTTCGGGGATGACCTATGCATAATAGGACATTTAGCAACAGCTTTGACCTCTACATAGTACAGGCTAGTAGCACACAGCACCCCTCCACAGACATCAAAAAATGTCTCCAGATATTGCCAGATATTTTCTGGGGAACAAAATCACCCACAATTGAGAGCCACCATTCTCAGTATCAAGGAAAGCATTTCATCATACAAAATGCTAACGTACGTTTCGTACAATCATCTTGAGAAAACTCCTTAAGCCTAAGATGACCTAAAATATCACTGGCATATTTAGTACAATTCCATTTTCCACCTCACCATTCCCGCAATATGGCAGATGCTGTCTCTTCCCTTTCTGCCCTTTTTAAATGCTGCTTCTGCATTACCAGAGGTGGTCTGATCAAGGCTCCCCTGACAGTGAGCACCCCTAGCCAGCCAGTGTTCCACAGCTGGTGCTGCCACAGTCCGTGACAGTCTCTTTCTGTGGTTGCGAGCAGATGTTTCAGTGTCAGTCTTTGTGACATCTGGGTTGTGCTCCTCTCCTGCCTAAATTTGATCTGTAAACCGACCTCACCCGACCCTGCCCCACACCTCAAAGAGGTTCACAGTTTCCTTTTTGTGGTTTACCCTCCATGAGAACTGGTGACTGTTAAGGGGAGCCACATCAGTGAAGAACTGTTTTGCCACCTGGACAGTGTTAGTCTATTGAATAACTTTAAGAAAGCAGGAGCTAAATAGAAGATGTCATTAGTTCTTCTAGCTTCTTCATTGTTTTCAGCAACATTATTTTCAGTTTACTGTTCAAACTGCTTACCAAAAACTTAAGACTTGTGTTATAGTCACCCATGATAATGTCAGGCTACTTTCCAACCAGATAATCCAACATTCTTGTACTTTTCTTTTGTTCAGCCAACATTATTTAAGTGTACCAGTGGCTGAATACTGCATTAGGCACTGAGAGAAAACAGATAAAAATATACAAGTTATCACCCTTACTCTGAAGGAACCCACAGACTAGCAGAAGGAATGGATGCACAAAGAACCTCTCAGAAATGAACGGAAAATGCTACTATTGATATTTTATAAAAGTACTAATAGAACAGAGATAATAAAGTAACACTAATTAATTCCAATTGTTGGAGGAAGAAGAGAAGTGACTTTTTGAAAAGGACTTTAGATTTACAAGACAGACAACAGGGAAAGAATATTTATGCTAAAGAGACAAGCTTGATCAAAGTGTCTGCTTACCTTGGAGAGCTGGGATGGAGTTTACTGATGCTGATGAAGCAACACACCTCTACTCTTGGGCTCTTCAATTTGGCATCTTGATGGTATTTTTTTCCCAACATATTTGTTAAGAAATAATTCACATACCAGTTAAATTCACTCATATAATGTGTACAATTTAATGCTTTTTTAGTATATTTAAAAGGTTGTACAGTGATCACCTACGTTGTACAACTATTCAACCTAAGTTGAATTTCCCCCCCAAAGAAACACCATATCTATTGACAATAACTACTCATTCCTCCCATCCCTCCCTTCAACCCCATAGTCCTAGGCAACTACAAATTTACCTTTTGTCTCTGAATTTCCCTATTCTGGTGGTTTTATATAAATGAAATCATGCAATTATGTGATCTTTTGTGACTGGTTTCTTTCACTAAGCATAGTGTTTTCAAGGTTCATCATGCTGCAGCATGTATCAGCACTTTATTTCTTTTACTGCTGAATAATAATCCATTCACATTTAATATTATGATTGATTTGGTTGTATTTGGCTCTGCCATTTTGCCTCTTGTTTTCTTTCTCTATATTTTATTTATTCCTCTGTTTCTCCTGTACTGCTTTCTTTTGTATTTGTGGCTATCTTATACTGTAACAATTTAATACCTTTAATGATTTGTTATACATATTTTAATTTTCTTAGTTGTAACACAAAAGCTTAATATATATCTCATCAACAGCAAGACATGGGACTCCTTCCAGAGAGACTGTAGATATTATCACCAGTTTGTGAAAACTAATCCTTCTGGAAAATGTGTGACCATCTAAACCCACAATTTAGTAATGAATTAATTCAAAAATTTGTACCACAAGTCAGCATCTCTCCTCTCCCTGTTATCCTTGGTCCCTGCCTTCCTCACCTGGATAACATGTACCCTCACACTCCCACCCCGATAAGTCAGCTGTTCTGCTGTGTGCTTTTACCTCACCGAGTTCATGGTGCTGATGACATGGCATTAGATTTGCCGTTTATTGTTTCCCTACCTCTGCTGGATGTGAGCTCTGCTAGAACAATCCCTGGAAATTAGTCTGTCAGGTTGTAGGCATTCAGTACAAATTTGTTCAATAAAACCATGAACTAAAAATATCTTGTCACATGATTAACTGCTGAAGACAGTTGCAGATCTCTTAATGTTTTTTATGTCTCTGTAGAAACACTGTAACCTGTTCTGCTTTCTCCCTATTTTTCTTTCTAATTTTCTTACTACTTTTTCATGCTTTTATATCTTGGTAATTGATATTATTTGGCTTTCCATTGTTAAGTGTCCCTTTTTGCTTAAACATAATGAAGAATGGGAATTTTACAAATTTTCTTGGACTGTCCAGCTCATCTAGAATATGAATTTAGATGTTTAATGATGAATATGGAGTCTTTCCTCTCCTATACTTTACCGTATATCCCTTTAAAATGTTTGGAATTTGATTCCAAATAAAAACCTTCTCTCCTCTCCTTTTATCTTATTAATAAACACTCATCTTTTTTCAGTCCAATATACATTTATTAATGACAATAATGTGCAAAGTCCTTTGGTTGATGATGCTGGTGATTAAAAGGCAAATAGGACATGCATATGTTCTTCAGGATCTTACTATCACAAGGGAACCAGACAAAACATAAATCACACACACGCACACACACACACACACACACACACACACACACACGGGAAGCTGTTACAAAGTATTCTAAAAGATGTTCCTTGGTAAAACAAGATGCCTGTGTTCCAACATTAAAATCTCTGACTCCTGATCCCATGCACAGTACATGATAGGAAAGTATATATAATTCTTAGCCCCAGGCAGATACGTCCTGAAGATATCATGACCTCAAGGAAGGAAAGTGAAAGTCACATGGCATGAGATGCTTACTAAAAAGAAGAGTGACAGAATAGATAGTATGTTTTAGAGAGTGGAGAGAGAAAGGCACTTTCTTTTTTTGCCATAATCTTTCATACGTCTTCCTTTGTACAGGCATAGTGCATTTCCTTGACCAGATACTGTAAAGAACATTCCCAAAAGAATAGTAATATCTGTGTGCTCGTGGCAAAAACTGTGTAAGTCTATACTTCACTTCCTGCTTTAGAATTCTTTATTTCATGCTGAACTTCTATGCTCTTTGTTGCTTCAGTTCACCTGGATTTTCTTTGAGCTCAACCTAAATGTTATTTGAACTTGGGTAATTCAAAACTGAAGCCAGGCTTCCGTTCAGCTCATTTCCCGAATAGCTCACTCCTCCATCTATTTGGGGATCATCCACCAGAACACCTGTAAAGAAGAGTTTCACAGCTTTACTTTCATGTTTCAGAGTCCGTTGTCAGCTCCGTGCTTTGGAAATATTAAAATCTAATATTGGTCTAAGCCATTTCTTCAATATACTATCTGAGAACTGTTCTCAACTGAAATTTCTGGTAAACATAAACTGAGTCTTTCAACATGAAAAACAAGACAAAGCAAAATGACATTTGAATGTTAAAGGCAGAAACCATCTTTTCATTGCTGTTGGTTTTCTCTCTTATCAGTATAGTATTTTTAAAATTACATACAGTCTGCTTCTCAGAAATCAAGGCCCCATTTTCTTCTTGTTGTTATGTTTTTTGACACACAAAACAGATCTCAAGTTTGATTTTTTTCTTGTCTTTAAATCATAGTCCTTTAGTTCAGCTTCATTGTCTAGCTGAATCCTAAAGGTGTCAAGAGAGTATCTTTTCCAAGAAACAGGAATTCTCAATTCCTGTCACTTAAGTATTACATCTTCAGTCTTGACATTCTTTTTTTTTTCTTTTTTTAAAAAATTTTATTGAAGTATAGTTGATTTACAATGTCGTGTTAGTTTCAGGTGTACAGCACAGTGGTTCAGTTATATATATCTATATATACATACGTATACATACATATGTATAGGTAGATAGATATATTCTTTTTCAGATTCTTTTCCCTTATAGGTTATTATAAAATATTGAGTATAGTTTCCTGTGCTGTACAGTAGATCTTTGTTTTTATGTATAGTAGTGTATATATGTTAATCCTAACTTCCTAATTTATCCCTCCTCCACTTTCCCCTTTGGTAACCATAAGTTCGTTTTCCATGTCTGTTTTGTAAATAAGTTTATTTATATCTTTTTTTTTAAGATTCCACATATAAGTGATATCATATGATATTTGCCTTTCTCTGTCTGGCTTACTTCACTTAGTATAATAATCTCTAGGTCCAGCCATGTTGCTGCAAATGGCACTATTTAATTCTTTCATATGGCTGAGTAATATTTCTCTGTGTGTGTGTGTGTGTGTGTGTGTGTGTATACATACCATACATATATATGTGTGTATACACACACACACACATACCATATTCATAGGGAGGGTGTGTGTGTGTATGTATATACATACATATATATATATATATATATATATATATATATATATATATATATATACCACATCTTCTTTATCCGTTTATCTGTCGATAGACATTTAGGTTGCTTCCATGTCTTGGCTATTGTAAATAGTGCTGCTAGGAACACTGGGGTGCATGTATCTTTTCAAACTAGAGTTTCCTCTGAAAATATGCCCATGAGTGGGATTGCTGGATCATATGGTAGCCCTTGTTTTAGTTTTTAAGGAACCTCCACACTGTTCTCCATAGTGTCTATTACCAATTTACATTCCCACCACCAGTGTAGGAGGCTTCCCTTTGCTCCACGCCCTCTCTTGCATTTATTACTTGTAGACGTTTTTAAAAAATAAACTTATTTATTTTTAGCTGTGTTGGGGCTTCATTGTTCTGCGTGGGCTTTCTCTAGTTGTGGCGAGCGGGGGCTACTTTTCGTTGTGGTGCGCAGACTTCTCATTGTGGTGGCTTCTCTTGTGGAGCACAGGCTCTAGGCACGCGGGCTTCAGTAGTTGTGGCTCACGTGCTCTAGAGCGCAGGCTCAGTAGTTGTGGCGCACGGGCTTAGCCGCTCCGAGGCATGTGGGATCTTCCCAGACCAGGGCTTGAACCCGTGTCCCCTGCATTGGCAGGCGGATTCTTAACCACTGCGCCACCAGGGAAGCCCTATTATTTGTTGATTTTTTGGTGATGGTCATTCTGACCAGAGTGAGGTGATCCCTTATTGTAGTTTTGATTTGCATTTCTCTAATAATTAGTGATGTTGGGCATTTTTCATGTGCCTTTTGTCCATCTATATGTCTTCTTTGGAGAAGTTTCTATTTAAATCTTCTGCCCATTTTTTGAGATTCTTATTCCTTTCCCACAAGCAAATTCAGTTTTACTTCCATTAGAGTAATAACTCAATAAGTTGGGGGTTTTTTTGTTGTTAAACCCAAAATTGAAAGGATATAGAAAATCTCAGAATTAAATGTTTCTATAGTGAGCATTTAGCTATATCTTGAAACTTTTAGGCTTAGACAATCCTCAGATCGTATTTCACTTTGAGAAACTACTTTTTAATTCATAGGTTGTGTTGTAGTTAACTTTTTCAATTTAGAATAAGTTGAAACTACTTTTCAGTGTTTCTATTGGTTGTATCATAGCTATTGGCTTCAGACATACTGTGACCTCTGATATAAACAGAAGAATATTTAACAGAAGGCTATAGCTCACATTTGGCTTGAATAGAATCTAGGAATCTGAGTCTTTCAAACTATACAACAATAGCAAAGAAAAAAACTCTATTTCAAGAAAACTACTAAAGGGTAGAGTAGATGCTTAAAATTTACCTTTATTCCACTTCTCCCACTCTGTTTTACCTGTATGTTTCACACTGTTGCTCATGCTTTAACATAGAAATAATGAACCCATCATACTATGTGCAGTTCCCAAATCTGTGGATTTCTTTAGTCTGACATAGCACCACTATATTTAACCTGAGCCCCAGGTGGCAAGAGGATTAAAGAGAGAGAGAAGATGCACCCTCCAGTTGAATGGGTGGGGAGCCTTCAATCTTACGTCTTCGCTATTATCTATAACAAATGCTACTTACACTGTTAATCCCTAATTCTTCTTTTTTAAATGATGCATAATACCAAAGAGATATTTTTAAAGAAATATTGCAGACTGGTTAGCAACATGTTAAAGGAATCCATCATTTTAAGCATTGGAGAGTGCTGAGTGATACCCTTTCTTGCCTTGTGAAGCATGGATAATATACAGAATGCTGACGAGAAATCCTGCCAATCTGGTCCCTCCAGATGGTTGGGAGATCAGAATTTATCAATTGGATTGCTATCTTTACCAAATATCTCATACATTCTCTGGTCATTTTTCTCCTTATAATATGCCTTATTAAGTGAAAAATTTTAAAGATGCTTGGATAAAATTGTGCATAAGCTGGTATCCAGGTGTCCTGAATAACTCAACTCAGCTTCCCCATGAATCTGACTTAACACTTGGGGATTTTCTCAGACTCTTGAACACTCTAGGCTCTAAATCTTTGAGGCATTAACTAGCACATATGTTTCCCCGTAGGAAAAGTTGGGGAATATTAGACTGATTTGGGGATGTTAAATTCATCTTCTCACGCAGTGTCATTGTGTTAAACCATTGGGTATTTGTATGCCCCAAGTCAGATACAGCTATAAATACATGTGGTTAGTTTTTGCATATATGGAATTTAAGAGGTTTTGTTAACAGTTAAGTTGAAGTAAGTTTTAAAATTTCAAATAAACTAAGGGTAGTGCAGCCACAGCATATAATCACATTGCTATCATTATCCTACTACCAAATAATTAAGTGACATAAATTCAAGTGACAGTGACATAAATTAAAGTTTCTATTTGAAGCTTAACATACCATGTGCCCTCATTCAGTAGGAGATGGACAAAAGTGAAATTGAACTTTGAAAGAAATATTATGGCTATGAAGTTCCATCACGGAATGTGGAAGAACTGACCATCACATATCACGCTGAACTACAGGATGAACCTTCTTCTAAATCTGGTTCCACAGACTTTGAATTCCATTTTCCAAAAACTTGATTCAAATAACTAATGAGCATTTTGGACCCATGATACCATCAGTTATTTTCCTGGCACGTTCAAGATGAGCCATTAAGGTCAGCTAATGGTGGAGCATCTTGGGATGAACAACAGAGGAGAGCAGTTGTCAAACCGAAGTCTGATGGGACCAGTAGGGAGAGGGATTTGCTACAACACAGAAAGCTGCAAGGCAAGGCTCCTGGTACAACATGTGACCAATAGGAAGGAAATACACCCACAGCCAATCCATGACCCGGAAGGAAGAGACCCAGGGGAGTGGATGCCCAAAACATTTCCTCTTCCTTGTTCTGATCATCTGCTTGTGCCTCCCACTGACTGGACACAACCTGAAATCCGACAACAAGGAAGTAAGTATTGGGTCAGACTCCCAGGTCACAGAAAAGACTGGGGACATAGGAACGATAGAGCAGGTAATTGAAAATTACCAAGAGAGTAAATTCTAAAAGTTCTCATCACAAGAAAAAAAAAGTGCAACCCTATGAGGTGATGGGTGCTAAATAAACTTATTGCGATCATTTTGCAAGGCATACTTATGTCAGGACATTATGCCATACAGCTTAAATGTATCGTGTGTATTATGTGTCATTTACATCTCAACAAAACTGGAAAGAAAGAAAAAAGGAAAGAAGAATAAGTAGATTTTGTGTGGCAAGCAGGGAATAATACCCAGGCTCAAGGACGATGCTGATTCATAATCTCAGATGTGGCTGGTATGCATCTTTCATATTATAGTCATAAATGTAAATTTTGTCTGATTTGCTTATTACTGTTTATAGAAATTACATTCATAGGAATATAAAGGTGACCTCTTTTCTCCGGGCTACATATTCCACAGGCAAAAAGAGGGTTACATTAGAGCTGCAAAACAGATTTTTTTACAACGCACCTAAATATCCGTTCTGCAGTATCTCCTTCTCCATTGAAGTATCTCCTAGTTTTTGATTTACGATAGCATATCAGGGCCAGGACTAGGCTGAGGCAAATAAGGCATTCATATCAGGTATAAAATTTTAAAGGGCAGCAAAATCTCAGTAATCAAGGTAACTGATATCTTCATGCAATACTGTAGTGCATTTTAAATTACCAAAAACAATGCAAAAATCCATAATAAACAAAGTATCACAATTTTAAGATTGTCAAGATATGCTCCAACCCTGCCCTCCACAATGCTGCCTCACTTGCTTTACCCTAATCCTTGTCCAGCAGCACAAACATCTGTCTTCTTGTTTTCCCCAAACTGCATTGTAATGGCAAAAGTTTATTTCAAGTGTAAAACTAAAACAAATATAAGACAGGAGGGAGCGCAGATAACTGGAAGGTAGAGGGTGGATGAGATCAATTTTAAAGAAAAATGACATTAGATTATAGCCTATGAGACTAGAAGATTTATGAGTAGAGTCCCAGAAATGCTCAAAGCTGAGTCAACAAATGTAAAGTCAAAGATATTTCAACTAATGTGAAAAAAACAGTCAGAAGTCGACAAATGTAAAGAGCAAGAGAAATCTGACATAGAGGAGTTTATGCCTAACATTTGGGGATTGTTTTTCCTAAATTATTTTAAACTAACGTAAATTACTTTTTATTTCACTCTGTTTTATAGAAGTAGGGCATTTTCATAGTTAAAACTTCAAATAATAGAAAAGGCATATGATGAAAACTTCAAAAGAAAAGACAAGTGATGAGAGAGAAGTACCAGGGTAAATAAAACAGAACAAGCAATTCTACAAAAACAAGAGAATAGTCCAAGGAGAAAAATCTCAATTTGATAGATTCTAGGAGTTACTGCATAAATAAAAATAAGAACAGAGTACAATGGAAAGTAGCAAACAGAAAACAAGAAAAATATCTTAAAAATTAACATTATAATTGCCCAAATCATTTAAGATATTTAACACATGGGTGGAATAAATGCATTTTTAGAGCTAACATTTAAATTATTTTTCTGGAAGGTAAATTCAGTCATATTCCCAGAACCCAAATGAAAAAAAGCAAGGAGTCCTTGTCACAGTAATTCACATGAGCTGCTATATAAAAGAACTTTGTCTAAAACTCAAGCTCCTTAATAAAAGTAAGTCAACACTTCCAGGAAACGCTTCTCTAACTAGGGCCTCAGGAAGCCAAATTTGTCCCATCTTTAGCTCACCATCGGTTTTGGCTTCTAAGTTGCATTGACATCAGTCAGCCTTCAAATGAAGGAAAGAGAGAACATGAGATAGACCACTGGACGCTCACATCCACACGTACCCAAAGGAACATGCATAACTTCATCAACTTCCTGTTGGCTAGAACTAATTGTGTAAACCCTAACTGCATCAAAAGGAAGCTGGGAAATGATGTTTTACTGTGTGGTGATGGGAAATGAAATGGTTTAGTGACTATATGGCCTTGTATCTGTCACTAGGAGATAGACAACTTGAGAGAGGAATTTAGAGATTTGGCAAAAATATCTAAATAATCCATCAACCATCTAGTAGAAATTGTAAACAGGGGAATACCAGAAACAAATGAAAAGAAGAAATAGTACAATAAATGAGAAGAAAAGTGTTCCGAAAAGAAGAAGCAATTATTTCACTGAGGTGACATCTTGAATGGAAAGCAGGATTGATGAAGCATTGTCCACGTGTAAACACATTGAAATTCCATAACCTCAGAAACAAAGGGAAAATTCCAAGAGCTCCCGAAGCTCAATAGAACATTATTTACAAAGAAAAGAATATTACAGACTACCATCCATTTTTCTCAACAACAGTGGATACAGAAAAAAATGAAAAAAATGTCTCCAAATTCTGTGGAGAAATCACATATAAACCTAGAATTCTGTCCCCAGTCAAATGTGAGGACAAAATAAAGATGCTTTACCAAAAAAATGACATTAGAGCTTTCATTATCAAAGTGTATTTTATCAACATATTGATCAAGATGTCACTTCAGCAAAATTAAAAGAAATTTAACATAGGGAATGACATGAACTAAAATAAGCAATGTCAGTTGAGCAGGATACAGAATAGGAAAGCTAGAAAAAAAGAAAATGTAGTCTACCACACTAAATTGCAAGTATGATTCATGTGGATTAACTTCAAAAATGTATAGGGGGGCTTCCCTGCTGGCTCAGTGGTTAAGAATCTGCCTGCAGATTGCAAGGGACACGAGTTCAAACCCTGGCCCAGGAAGATCCCACATGCCATGGAACACCTAAGCCCGTGTGCCACAACTACTGAGCCTGCGCTCTAGAGCCCGTGAGCCACAACTACTGAGCCCACGTGCCACAACTACTGAAGCCTGTGCACCTAGAGCCCATGCTCCGCAACAAGAGGAGCCACGACAGTGAGAAGCCCGTGCACCACAATGAAGACCCAACATAGCCAAAAAAATTAAAAACAAAAATGTGTAGGGTGTAAGGCTTCATTTTTTTCTATATGATTTCACCTACACGATTTCATCGTTCTACAAATGGAATATACATGGACATAATCATTATATTATGAATTGTATAATTGTTTTTATTTTGCAAATCAAAATATAGACAAAGCACAAATAACTCATTTTATTTAACAGACAAGAATGTATAGGCTATAAACCTAGTCAATGTAAAATACCATATTTCTAATAATTAGAAGGGGGAGAAGAGGTGGAGGAAGTAATAAGGTCTTTCTTTCCTTTTCTTTTATAGCAGGCTATTTAGTAGGTACTTTCAAAGAAAAATCAACTAAGGCTTTGCTTTAAGGAGAAAAAAATGGAAAATAGATCATACACAATATATGTGAGTAAAAAGTGATATTTACATTGTTATTTGGGGTGAGAATTAGTGCAATTCTGGGTAAAATTGTAAAAATTGGACCTAGTATATGCAGAGCTTTCTATTGTACAGTATTTGAATTCCTTCTTAAGAATTGCTAGCATGATTAACAAAACTCAGCTATTTCAGTCAATTTAAGATACAAAGGATTTAAACAACATATGGCTAGTTAAATTACACATACCATTAGAAATTTTGTAAACAGAGATTGTATTTTCTTTGCAGGAGACCACTAACCATTCAATTTTGAGAAATCTATTAAGATACTACATTATTTTAAGGGTTAAGAAGGAAAAAAATGCAGTTATCTCCATAGATGTAGAAAAGGTGTTTGGTTACATTCAGCGTCCACTACTGATGAAAACTCTTAATTTAAAAATAATAGTTACTATTTTAACATGAAAACCACGTATGCCAAGGTGAGGAGGGTCAGCATCACACTTAATGATCACAGAATGGAAGCATGGAACCATTCTTGTTAAATACAGAACATGACAAGTAAGCATTTTATCACCATTGATACTGAAAAGAGTCTAGGAGTAGTCTCCAGTGCAATTGTATAAGAGAAAAATGCAAGCCCTTGCTAGAATTTAAGCTCCATGAAGGTCACATTTTGTCTCCAATTCAGTATATATTTACTGAATTAATTACCACAGTACATAAGTTGAAAAGAAAAACGCAAATTATCTATATTTTCAAATTATTATGATGATTAATGCAAATACCCCAGAGAAGCAACTAAAAGGCAGTTAGATCTAAGAGGGGAATTCAATATGTTGGCCGGTTACAAAGATATAAATAATTAACAAAAAGCATTTAGGATTTATGTGAAGTCTAGTTTAAGATTCTCTTAAGACAGATAAAGAATGTTTGAATAAATGGTATAAAAGGCCTGATTTTTGGAGCTAGACAATAGCTAGACAATTTAGTGTCTGAAATAATCAATAAATTTGGTTTTAACGATTAAAACTAATTGTAAGTTAAATACGAAAACATAGTTAGAATGTCAAGAAGCAAGGTATATCCTACCAGGTAATAAAATGTATTATCAAGTTGCAGTTAAAAGAATGTGTTAATATTTCAGGAATACACTCATTAAAGCAAAAAAAAAAAAAAAGCACAGAAATAGACTCAAGTAAATATGAACATAAAATGAGATTTGCAATTCAAATCAAATGAAAGGAAATGGATTAATTAACAAACTGAGGTATAAAAACCAAATAACAATTAAAGCCAGTTTACCTTACTTCTTGTTCCAACATAAAATTTTATAAACAATGTTTTATGAAAGCATGAAAATAATAAAAGAAAATGTGCAAAGGCATAACAGGGAGAAAGTGAAAGATGACCACATTGTTTTTTAAATATAAGGCAATAAACATAAAGTCAGTAGACAAATGGGAAAATGGGAAGGGAGTTTTCAACACATATGCCTTACAGAAGGTTAATTATAGCTTTGTATTTATAATCATACATATTCCTTGACATTAATAAGGAAAAAAAATTCATCCAGGAAAACAAAATGGGGAAAAGATATGAAAAGATACTTCACAGAAAGTAAAGTAAATAAAGGATAAATTAAAAAAAAATAATTTTAATGCAGTCATAATTAAAGTAATGTATTTTAAAATAACAGGATTTACTTGGTGGTGCAGTGGTTAAGAGTCCGCCTGCCAATGCAGGGGACACGGGTTCAAGCCCTGGTCCGGGAAGATCCCACGTGCCGCAGAGCAACTAAGCCCATGCACCACACCTACTGAACCTGTGCTCTAGAGCCTACAAGCCACAACTTCTGAGCCCACATGTCACAACTACTAGAAGCCCATGCGCCTAGAGCCCGTGCTCTACAACGAGAGAAGCCACCAAAATGAGAAGCCTGTGCACCACAACGAAGAGTAGCCCCTGCTCGCTGCAACTAGAGAAAGTCCGCAAGCAGCAACGAAGACCTAATGCAGCCAGAAATAAATAAATACATTTATAAAAAATAATTAACAATGAGATATCACATTTTACTAAACAGATTGGCAAAAAATAAAATGTTGATTATGAAAGTGCTGCTGGGGGGTGTGGACAAACTAGTCCTTTCATCTAGTTTTGGTGAGACTATAACTTTTGCTTGGAAATTTAGCATAGTCTGTCAAAATTTAAAATGTGCACCCCGTTTGACCCAAATTTTGATTCTAGGAATCTCTCTTAGAGTACATGTAATATGTGAAAGGCTGGATGTTACTTAGGAGAAGTGGACCCTTAATTTAAACCACTCTAATGTAATTTAATCTTTTTCTTCTATTTTTAAAAGTTGCTTAAATTAAAAAAAGGTTTTTTGAAGCTTAGTTGATTTATAATGATTCAGTTGTACTCAAACTAATTCAGTTTTATACACACACACACACACACACACACACACACACACAGACTTTTTCAGATTCTTTTTCATTATAGGTTGTTACAAGATATTGAGTATAGTTCCCTTGCTATACAATAGGTCCTCATGGTTTTTCTCTTTTATATATAGTAGCGTGTAACTGTTAATCCCAAATTTTATCTTTAATCACAATAATATTTACTCAGGTCTTGTTCCTTAAGCAAACCAAGGCTGCTCTATAAAGCACATATTTCTTGAACAGTGTTAAGTTGGGGCCGGGGTGAGGTGAGGAGGTATTTGGCATTTCGTACTGCCAGTGACTTCAGAAGATAGCAGTATAATACATTCTCTATCAAACATCTAGGAGACAAGGATTGTCTTAGACACTATATGTACATTGCTTGTAATTCTTCCATTCATTCATCAAGGTAGAGAATCTTATTTGCATAATGAAGATAAGGGAATTTTATTTTCAGGAATGGGAGAGAAAGTTTGGACCCCAAAGGGGACGAGAGACGACAAGATAACAAGGTGGCATATTTTGTGTAAGAAGGGAGTGGAGAGAATTTGTATTTCTGCAATAAGGGATGTCTATTTCTTAGCCTGGAGAGAACTCACTGTCACCTTATGCTAATCTTTAGGTCAGTGCAATTAGTTTCACCCTGAGAAAAATTGCTGTCTTTAAATTTATGTAACTTAACACCAGAAGCTAGAAGTCGGCAGAAGTTACATTTAAATTTATAGAAGTATTCTCTTAATCGTCTTGCAGCATAAGAAGGATAAGCTTAGAGGTTCTTTACATTGAAGCTAGACAGAAGAAAATTTTCCTGACAAAGTTTGCTCAGTACCCTGGAATATTTATGTGAATGAGATTGGTTAATTCCTATTTATGAAAGTGTGGATACCAATTAGGATTCTGGCAGCTACAAATATCTGAAAATCCAGCAGACCTATAGCTTAAAGGAATAGAAATTTTATAGCCTCATGTAACAAAAAATGGAGAAGCAGAATAAGTCCAGGACCAGTTAAGAGATTGGTTCAGTGATGTCAAGGCTTCTGATCAACATTCAGTGACCTTCTCCTCAGGGTTGTAAGATGACTGCCAACTAGTAAGCATCATATCCTAAAAAAAGGAAGGGGAGCCTTTGTGTTTCTCCTTAAGAGTGAAAATAAGGCTTCCCTGGTGGTACAGTGGTTAAGAATCCACCTGCCAATGCAGGGGACACAGGTTTGAGCCCTGGTCCAGGAAGATCCCACATGCCGCGGAGCAACTAAGCCCATGCGCCACAACTTCTGAAGCCCACGCGCCTAGAGCCCATGTTCTGCAACAAGAGAAGCCACAGCAATGAGAAGCCCGCACACCGCAGCGAAGAGTAGCCCCCACTCGCCGCAACTAGAGAAAGCCCACACGCAGCAACGCAGACCCAACGTAGCCAAAAATAAATAAATTTTAAATAAATTTTAAAAAGAAAACAAAAAAAAATGTTTTAAAAAGGAGTGACAATAACCTCCTAGCAGCCCTCATAACATTTTGTTTTCTGTCTCATTGACCAGGGTAGTATTTCACACTTACATCAAAATAATCACTGGCCAAGTTTCAGGAATCTTCATGGGTAGCTCAGTTTAATCAACATTCAGTGTCTAAGTTTGAAGAGAAACCCACAAAACAAATAAGACCAAGCCTGAACAACCAGTGTCTGCAAAGTTATTATTGAATCACATTTCTTTATTAATGCAGAAGAGCAAAAAATGACTCCTCGAAAATTTTAAAATTTAAGTTTTATGTTATCAGTTCATTGCTAATACAAGTTCTTTTCCAAAACTACCAAAAGTGATTCATTTCCTTCTTATTTTGGCAACTTCTAAATATATATCTTATAAATATTTTTTGTAATTATTTAATTGCTCTTCTAATTCTTATTTCTATACCAGTGGGGCTAAGATTGCTAGCACAATCCCAAACTTAGCCATGCAAACTAATTGCATACAAAAGTTACTCTCATCATTGAGATGACACCACATCTTGTAAATCTCTCACTTAAGTAAATAATGAAATAATATTCATCAGCCTTTTTTTTCATTCCTTTTTCAAATGAAGTTTTAAACTCAGGTGCTTCCCCAGTCTCAGTTAATTTCAAAACCTCAGGACTGAAGCAGCCTGGTCATTTAGGGGGGGAAAAAAATGTGGATTTATTTTATTTCTACTGATTGAAATATATTGGTTTTTAGAGGAAATGCCTTTTGGTTCCAAATTATGTACATTGTGCAGCCTCTGTATGTATTTCCCAAGTGATTTAAATGAATTTGAATCAGCTCGTTAGGTTCCAGACTGGTACTGAACATGACGACTCATTCTTAAATTAATATTGTCTATCCTGAACTACTCCTGTCTAAATCACTTTAATCACTGGAAAGATTCATATTCTTCCAAAGGACAGCCACATTCAAATGAATTCTGCAACAGTTCATTAGGTAATAATGTCATTTATGTTCCTTGGGTCAGCAAATGTGTTCTCACTTGGCTTTAAAGATGGACCGGCTGTGAGCAGATAAACAGGTACTTTGTATGCAGTTGACATTCATACATGCACAGAAGGGAGGCATTATGCTGGCATGAAATGTTTCATTTTGGGACATTGCTGTGTCTCAGATTCAGTCTCATTTTTGTTTTCTTAGCTTAGCAGCTTTATTGGACACATGTTCCTGTCTTTCAGAAGCAGTTAATGTGTCAGATGCTTTGTCACATCTCAGTGACACCAGAACATTAAAAAGGAGGTTCTAACTGGAATCTAGCTTGAGCACAATACAAAAGCATGCTGTTAGAAAGGACATCATATTTGATAGTCAAATGAAGGCTACTTCAGGAAGACCCTGGAAGCAGTAGACATGATCACAGTCCTATGGAATAGCAGCAGATAATCTCAGCCTTCCCCCTCCCACTGGCTCTTGAAATTAACAACAACAACAAAAATGACAAACTGGGAGGTGAGTGTGCTTAGCAACTTATCACACTGATGAGTGATCTTTGAAGTCAGCTTGTTGAGTGGTTCCTGAATGTGTATCCAAGAATAAAGGGCAGGCTGATTCCACATGAATCACCAAGGGAAGAGTCACCCGTCTTGTGCTGGGAGGTTCTCCTTCCGGTGAGAACTAAGGGACTAGTGACTTCCCTTAGTTCGCAGTGCTAGCAATAAGATAAGAACTTGAACTGTGCTCTTAATAGTGGATTCACTAATTTACTAATCTAGTGAATCATTCAAAAGCATGGAGTATGTAAAATAGCTACACGTATCTAATTTAATCTTTACAACAATTCTGTGAAATATCTTTGATCCTATTTTGCAGATAAGGGAATTTAGAGATGTCAGACAACAAGACTAACACCTTAGAATGAGTAAGGAACAGAAATGGGATTCAGACCAGGTGTGTCTGATATTAAACAACTCTCATTTCTCTATTTTCCTCTAGTTGCCTTATTGCCAAGACAGGGATAGGTAGAATGGAAGATGCAAAAGATACAGAAACCATTATTTGTACTCAAGGGGGTTCACCCAATGTTACAATTGTCTATTGCTATGTAACAAATTATTCTGAAACATAGAGGCATAAAACATTCGTATCATTAAACTTACATATTACGTGGGACAACAATTTGGACAGGACACAGTTGGGACAGGTGATACCTGCTCCATGATTTCTGGGATCTCCAAGCTGGAAGACTCAAAGCCTGAGGTGGGTGAATGGCTAGGGATAAGAATCCTTTTGGAATCCATTGCATGTTTGATGATTGATGCTGGGAGCTCAGCTGGAAATCTCAACTGTGATACCTACATACTACCTTTCCGTGTGACCTGGGGTTCCTTGAAGCATTGTGGCTGAGTTACATGAGTGAGCATTGCAAGAGAACCAGGAAGAAGCTGAATCACCTTTTTATGACCAAACCTAGGAAGCCAATCAGTTTCACTTCTGCGTGGGTCACAAGCCTGCCTAAATTCAAGAGGAGGGAACATATAGACACATCTGTCAGTGGATGGAGGGTCAGAGTTGCACTGAAGAGCATGAGGGATGGGAACTATTGTTATGGTCATCTTAAGAAATGGAAATCTGCCATACCCTCTACCTGAGTAAAATCATGTAAAGAAGCTACTGTACCAGAGAGCATAGGCAAGTGACCAAATGCTACAGATACCTCCATAGACCTAGTGATGCAAGGCTCTAGGTGAACCTCTGGAGTGGAATCTTAAATAGCACTCTGAACTGCTATGCAGGTTATCTGGTAGCTCTTTTTCATGTGATCCTTTTCTTTCAGGGACTTTTGCTTTATTCTTTATACTCTTGTGCACAGAGCAAAGTATCTCAAGTAATCCTGTCTTCCTAGGCAGAGAAGTTATCTATATTTCTTTATAGTAAATAGAAAAATTGATTTGAGGAAAGACACACAAGATAAGGTTGCAAAGGAAAAGCTCACGGGAATGTCAGTGCCAGTGCCATCTGAGAGAACACACAGTATTAAAAACCAGAAGAAATGGATTCTGCTGAGAACTTGTTTCATGGTAACTTTCTATTAATTTTTTACACAGCTCACAATTAGATTAAGATGTGAAACACAGAGATATTTCTGTAGTGTGACTCTACTTGCAGCTAATGTATTTTCTTTTTTTTTAAATAAAATTTATTTGTTTTTGGCTGTGTTGGGTCTTTGTTGCTGTGCGTGGGCTTTCTCTAGTGGCAGTGAGTGGGGGCTACTCTTCATTGCGGTGCGTGGGCTTCTCATTGCGGTGGCTTCTCTTGTTGTGGAGCACAGGCTCTAGGCACACAGGCTTCAGTAGTTGTGGCACATGGGCTTAGTTGCTCTGCGGCATGTGGGAACTTCCCGGACCAGGGCTCACACCCATGTCCCCTGCATTGGCAGGTGGATTCTTAACCACTGCATCACCAGGTAAGTCTCTAATGCATTTTCTCCTCTTTTGGGGGTGATTAAAATAGAGAAATCTCTTTTCAACTTGGCACACTTCCAGAGTCATCCAGGCTGGGTTTTTTTCACTCTGCCAACTGGAACAAGAGTGACAAAATATAAAACATCTACAGGGACCCAAGAGGGGATGGTAGTAAGTTAAGTGGCTAGTGAGAAGCAGGGACATTCTTTAGACAAGGAAGAGAAGGAATAAATGTGACTGTGATACATGTATG
The DNA here is from genome assembly GCF_000442215.2 of Lipotes vexillifer. Taxonomy (NCBI): domain Eukaryota; kingdom Metazoa; phylum Chordata; class Mammalia; order Artiodactyla; family Lipotidae; genus Lipotes; species Lipotes vexillifer. The sequence goes on along the minus strand of NW_006798976.1, from coordinate 17,826 downwards.
TGTTTGTGTGTGAGAGAGAGGGGACAATCACCTAGGAGTAGTGAGAGTTCTGCCAAAATGGAGTGAACATTCTCATTCTAAAGAGTACATTAATCATTCAGCTGCCTTGTGGGAAAATGACCCTAGTGTTCCCTGGTGTATTACAAATTTTAAAGAAACTGGACATATAGATTTTAAGTAAAAAAAAATTATACTATACTAATTTTAAAATATTGATGACAAATTCATTTTCTATAAAATACTCTAGCAGGGGAAAGTGTTCTTCCCTATTCTGTTGTCTTAGAGTATAGTACTTTGAACAAGGCTCTATTTCCTTTACTTTCTCCTATTTAAGAAAGAATCACTCCACTGTGTTTGGAAGCCATGATATATGAATCAGTGTCTTAATCATGAAATGTCTTAAGGGTGGGACTGAGTGTACATTGTTCAATCTTGTATCACTGCCAACCAACATAAAGTCTGGCACCAACATGTTCCTAATAAAGAATGAAAAAAATATTAGAATGTGTTTCAAAGTTAGATGACTTGTACAACTTAATATAATTCCTAAAGACCAAAGAATTGACCGGAAATAGCCAGGGATAGCAAATTGTATGAGTAAATCTTTATTTCTTCATAGTCCCTGATGGAAACATAACATATAGCCAGTTGGTCCAGCTGGGTTGAAGAAAATTTGCTTTTCTAATTTTTAATTTTTGAAAAATAATGTATAAACACATACTCATTGCAAAAAGATTCAAACAAAGAGACATACATGCTGATACATCAAAGTCTCTCTTCTACCTCCCTGCTCCAAACCCCTCTTTCAAGGACAACCATTGCATATATTTATGTGTGTCCCTTTCCACCTCTTTTTCTCTGTACTTACATGCATGCATGTCTGTATCACATTTATAAATTATCCAAATGAATCATTCTAATATTGCTCTGAAATCAGCTTTTATCTTTTCAAAGAACTAGCTTTTAGTTTCTTTGATCTTTTCTATTATTTTTTAGTCTCTATTTCATTTATTCCTGCTCTAATCTTTATGATTTCTTTCCTTCTACTAACTTTGGGGTTTTTTTGTTCTTCTTTCTCTGGTTGCTTTAGGTGTAAATGTTAGATTGTTTATATGAGATTTTTGTTTCCTGAGGTAAGCTTGTATTGCTATAAACTTCCCTCTTAGAACTGCTTTTGCTGCATCCCATAGGTTTTGGATCATTGTCTTTTCATTTTCATTTGTCTCTGGGTATTTTTTGATTTTCTCTTTGATTTCTTCAATGACCCATTGGTTGTTTAGCCTCCACATGTTTGTGTTTTTTTGCCTTTTTTTTCTTGTAGTTAATTTCTAATCTCATAGCACTGTGGTTGGAAAAGATGCTTGATACAATTTCAATTTCTTAAATTTACCGAGTCTTGCTTTGTGACCCAGCATTTGATACATCCTGGAAAATGTTCCATGTGAAAGTCAGCTTTTAAAATTTTTTAGAGTTTCCACTTTTTAAAAAATTTATTGACATACAGTTGATTTACAATGTTGTGTTAATTTCTACTGTATAGAAAAGTGATTCATTTATACACATATATACATTCTTTTTCATATTGTTTTCCATTATGGTTCATCACAGGATACTGAATATAGTTCTCTATCCTATACAGTAGGAGCTTATTGTTTATCCATTTTCTAATAGTTTGCATCTGCTAATCCCACTTTTAAGTGGAAAATTGTTCAACTTATAGTTATTAAATTGCTTTCCTTTACTGTATGTATTCATTCTTTTTTTGAGATTGTAGTATCTCATATTGCCATATATTTAAAAAATCATTTCCATATTGATGAGCTATTCCGATTATTACTCTTATAAATAAGAGTAATGCTCCTGTTATGAGTATTATTCTTATAAACCTGCAATAACAAACACATGATATTTAGGCACACGTCAGCAGGTTTATGCGATACATTTCTAGACATGTAATGTTGGTTTAAAGGGATAAATCCTGTAAAATATTGAATACACTAAATGTTAAATTTCAATTGCCAGTGCTAACGAACATCCCTTTTAAAAGCTTAACAAAATTAGTATTTCACTGTAAGTGGATGAGAATATCTGTTTCCTCACATTCTTGTCAATGCAGACATTATCAGTGCTTATGATTTTTTCCAATTTAATGACTGAGAAATGATCATTTATTACCAATTTATATTTCTCTGAATGCCAGTGATTTTAGATATAGATTCATATATGGTTGATCTTTTCTTGTCTCTGTGAGTTGCCTGTTCATATTTGCTTAATAATCTACGTGCTCTTTTATTGATTTTTATTAGCTTTGTGTATATTGTACATATTAATCCATAATCTTAAATACATTTAAAATGGTTCTTTCTGCCTATACATTTAATTTTAAGTCAGTTTCCTTCTTTATAGGTTAAGAATGAGAGAATTAATGTCTATCTATCTCTAACATTTACTTACCCAAGCTACTTAACCTCTCTGTGTCTTAATTTTCTCAGTTAAAAATGGCAATATTCAAAATACTTGGGCCTTTTGAATGTTGAGCAGATACACTGTGTTAATGCACATAAATCAGGGTGGCACTATACCCGGCAAAAATTAGGCAGTCAATAAATATTAACCATTATAATTTCTGTGAAGAACCATACTTAGTATTCCTTAATAACCCTTTGGTTCACATATTTTATTTATTTCTTTTGGATTGGTGTTCATCAGTGATCCTGACTTATATTGTGTTCTATACTGAGTTTTATGAATTCTGTTAATCTCATAGAAGCAGCTGATCAATGCAACATATTTTATCTACATTTTTGTTCTGTTCAAGAAAGACGGAGGCAGGGATTGATTTTTGAAGGTGACTCAGTTTGTCCCAGAGGTTCCTGATTCCGTTGTCTATTTAAGAAACAATCCACAACTGGATAAGGATATCCATAGCTCCAACCCAACTTTTCCAGTCAGTGTGGTGACAGATGTTCATGAGTCTGAGAGATAATGCCAGGACCTTAAAGCTATCATAATTGCCTTTCATTCTTCAGTATAAAATTTTTTCTCCTGAGTGAGTGGAACATAACTTGTCATATAAAGGCTTTTTATGAGGTCAGAATTCATTGCCAGAGTTCCACAAATTTGATTCTTATCATTTGTCATTTACTCACAGCCATACAAACTGCATGGGTTGGAAAATAAAGATGTGCTGCAATGTTTGGCCACACAATGAAAAATCTCAGAGATCTGGCCATTAACGTAAGTTTCCCGATGCATCTTATTTTGATGAAAACACTCTGAAAATGAGGTTGGTATATTTCTATGTCAGCTGAATAGAAGGGGGACTCAGAAGAAACACTGACAAAATATTTAAGCCAGGCAAAAGTAAAATCATTGAATAGAGCCCCCTTTTAAAAAGGGGGAAATGCTGGTGAACTAATAACTCTTGATTAATGACATTCATGACATTTGTGGAAGAAGGAAGTAGGAGTAAGGGAAGGTGGCTTAAAAGACAATGGAGGAGACGATATTTGGAAAATACTGATAAACGGAAGAAAAATGGATATGAAAAGGATAAAGAAAGATCAGAAAATGAGGACAAATGAGGTAACTCAAAATCTCAAGGCCTTTTCCTTTAATTGTTTTCCTCCAGTCATTCATACAAACAGATAGCAGGTGTTCATTTTATTTTATATTTCTCTTTTATTTGATTACACCACTCCTTGAGGTCTTCATTCTTTCTGACTAATGCTATTGTTCAAAACATGTTTGGAAGGGAAAGATCTTAAACTGAACTTAGTAATGCTTGCAAATTTATCTTCCAAGCTTATGCCTGACTTTTTACGTCTCAAAACAAAAGCTCCATATAGAATCAGCATACCATAATGTTATGCTGCTTAAAAAGAAAAATCACATTCTTCCCTTCTCTTTGCCAGAAGCTTTAGGGTCCCTAACTATTAGGTGCTAGGACACAATCACACTTTCTATCATTTCTCTTTATACGCAAGTCCCAGAAAACTGTGAATAAGGCCGTAAAAACAGTTGAAGAGATATCGGCCGAAAATTTTCCACAGTTGATGAATGACATCAGTCCAGCCTGAAAAAGTTCATCGAACCCCAAGTAGGACCTATCCAAGTCACACTGCAGGACACCTTAATCTGCAGGAAATATTAATAGCAGCAAAATAAGAAAGATACATTATTTTCGAAGAAGCAGCAAGACTGAAGCTTACTTTTAAAATAATGGAAGCCAGAAAATGATGGAATGGCATTTTTCAAATGCTAAAAGAATATGACTAGAGTTGTATATGCAGTTGAAAAGATCTTTTGTAAAGGAAAGTGAAATAAAAATGTTTTTCAGGGAAGAAAAACTGTGAATTTATATTATATAATGAATCTATTAGAAAGGAGACTGAACAGTGTTGATGTACCCATCTCAAGAAATTAAAGACAGTAATTCAAATCTCAAACATATGTAGACAATGTATGAAAATATTAATTAAATCTATAAATACTTACAACACTGATCAATAAAAGAATGAAAAATCAAGTTGCTTATATTAGAAACACAAAGAGAAGCCGTCACTATGAGCATTCAGACATCAAAAAGTGTTGACATTGTGAACAACTTAATGCCAATTAATTTATAAAATTATACGAAATGGGGATTTCTTTGGAAAAAATAATCTAAGTAACAGAAGACATTGAGAATCTTAATAATTTCATATCTATTAAAGAACTTGAACCTGTTATTAGAAACATTCCGAGACAGAAAACCCCAGCCCCATATGGCCTCAACATGAGTTCTTTGGAGTATTCAAGAAAGAAATAATACGAATATTAAACTGACTTATCCAGAGAGTAGGAAAAGAGAGGGAACACTTCCCAAATCTTTCATAAGACCCAGGGAAACCCAACACCAAAACTTCACAAGGACGTTAAAGGAATGGAAAATTACAGACTAAGTTCTTTTAGTCACACAAATGCAGTGATCCTAAATCCGATCCTAGAAAAATCAGATCCAGCAACATATAAATAGGATAATATATCACGAAATGTGGGTTTATTCCAGGCATGTAAGATTGGTTTAACATTTGGAAAAATACATACATATGTTCACTAAAAGACTTGTCCATGAATATTCATAGCAGCAGCATTCATCAAGCCAACCTGGAAACTACCCAAAGGTCTATCAGCAGTTGAATGAATAAATAAATACTGGGCTATTCACATAATGCAATACTACAGCAATGAGAATGAACAAAATATAGCTACTCAAATACAAATATAGTATTGAGGGAAACAAACCAGAAAGAGAAAAGTACCTATTTAAGCTGCAATTTGCATAGAGTACAAAAATAGGCAAAATAATCCATGATGTTAAAAGTCTGGCTAATGGCTCCCCTGGGGTGGAAGAAAGATCACAGTTAGGAGCAGGCATGAGGAGACTTCTGCGTGTTGGTGCATTGTGTGTTAGATCTGTAAAAATGTATGAGGTTCTTATCCTTACTGCTATGCTCACTTCAATGTCTGTATAGTTAGTTCAGCACTCGATGACGGAATAAATGGGTTCTAACTGGGAAAGATTCTCACTTCAGCACTGTATGTCTAAAAACAAGGAAGACTTAGTCCCTTCTACCACCCCACCCCTCCACCCACCATGTTTGTTATTCTAGTGACAATACTCAAGAAGAATGAGGTGTAGGATGAGATTGTGGTATTTGAAGTATTGGGACTCTGTTTATGATTCATTTATTTGATCAAGGACTGTCCTTGCATCTCACAAATGATTATAGGTTTACATTTTCAGCAGGTAGCATTACTCACTACAGGATGAGATAGAAGATATTCATTGATCAAAAGTAAGAAAATGAAAGATATGGCTGGGGACAAAATAATCCCCTCGACCAAGTCTATTAGAGGAGTAGTTTAACTTTGAACAGCATCAATCTTACAATTTTCTCTTTTGGTAGATTTTCAAAGTTTTCAAAATATAGCTAGTTCTGTAATTTAAGTCCCACAGCTGTGGTGCTGAGTTAATTTTCTAATTTCTTAGGAAGAGAGTCAATCTGCATAATCAGTTTCTGAAACAATGGTGGATATTTCCCCTGTGAAATATCTGCTTAAAGGCAAGTATTCTTTGATCTGTGACTTATAAGGGAGAAAGATAATGAAGCTAAATATAGTCCGTTCAAATCAATGCATATTTAAGAGCATATATAGTGTGCTGAATCCAAGCACTAGAAATGTGGTAGTATTTTATTAGCATATTAACATTGGCTACTAATTGTAAATAATTAAAGCACAGAATAATAATTGAAACCAGTTGTATAAGTACAGAATATGTAGACAGAGAAGCAGGAATTTAAGCTCATAAGTATAGCAGCCAATCAGGAAATGCATTCATATACATTCCTCAGAAAGGGGAAATTAAATTAGCCAACCTAAAAGAAATAGCATTTTGCAAAGTACTGTGTTTTCGTGGAAATGTGAAAAGGATGGTATTGACCAATAAAGCTGGCAGTTAGTAGTACATTGGCGGAACACCTTGACTTTAATGTGTCAACTGTAAGCAACGGTTCCTCAAGCAAGGACAGAGCCACGTTTAGATCTACCCTTCAGTACGATGATTCAAGCGATAGATCTGAGTTGGTGAGGAGGTGATCAGGAGCTGTGGCAGTGGATAAATAGAGAAGAGCCAAAATACAATGCCCAGTAGGGTAACACATTGAGTGAAATCTGGATTCCAGGTTCTCAGTCATACTGTTTTTTGTGTGTTTGTTTGTTGTTTCCATTTGCATTACTGGTTGACAAATTATGGAGTCCTGGTTTCAGATTTGGGAGTAAAAATATCTGGAAATCCTTCCAGTATAGCTGTAATATTCTTTATTAAAGAACATTTCCAATCATCAGCGTTTCTGGTGTGCTGTGTAAACATTCACATGAGACTCCTGTACACAGTTGTAGACAGTATGGGTGTGCATTGCTAAGTATGCGAAGATACTGACCCCTTGCTTTTTATCCCATAATCATGGAAACCATGCACCTGCCTCGAAAGGAGTGAAACATTACTCTTGTGGCTTATCACTCTTCCCCACTAGACAGATAAAGTAATCTTTCAAAATAATATGTTAAGTCAGTGCTTTGGCCCACCTTACTACCAATTCTAATGCAGTGTTATAACACCATTTAATGCAAATCAGAGAAACTTGCTGCATTCTAAGAAGTTTGGGATAAGCAGATGTAAACTATTACATATAGGATGGATAAACAACAAGTTCCTACTCTATAGCACAGGGAACTATATTCAATATCTTGTGATAAACCATAATGGAAAAGAATATTTTAAAAAGGCTATATGTGTAAAATAAATAAATATGTACATACATACAAGTTGGACTTCTGTCTTAGACTGTGAGCTTAGAATCTAGTGTGCGGCTGGTCTCATAGCAGAGGACCATACTTACTGAACTGAACTGACGAGCAGAACCTGTATCTTTTACCATATCAGAAAGTTTTTGGTGTACTAACTAGAAGGACTCTATGCCTTCTACAAATTGGCCAAGAGCTAGTACTATTCTAACGTTTATGTCATCATGCTCTCCTTGAACTTAAGTTATTAAGGCCTGATCATTGATTTACTAAACTTCATAGGGAGTGGTTTTATTACGACGAAGTACACTATCATACAGGGATGTGAAAATCAGAATTTCGTACTTGAGTCTGTTCAAGTCTTGCGTTAAGTCACTGGCTTTTTGGACCCTTAGGTTTGCCATTTAGAAATGTCATTCTCCCCTTTGAGCTATCTTTTACATAGGGATTTCTGTGAAGGATAATGTGGTTGCTGGTAAGATCCTTTACAGAAAAGATCTGACATGTGAAGCCCTATTGTTTTCTGAAATCAGAGAGTCTAAGTGGAAGGGTTCTAGTTCAAGAAATTATCAGCAAAGTAATACTCAGAAAAATTCAAAGAGCAAATGTCTAAGAATGATGTGTATGAGGCAAACTTTTCCCCCACTTTTCGCACTTACACTCCTGTAGGCAGCAGTAAAACACCAGCTCTACAAAGAAAAAAACCTCCCTTAAAAACTGTCGCATTTGCAAAATGAGAGTTTCACCTAGATCATTAAGAAAGCCATCAGAGAGTTGGGTTTTGGTAATGATAAACATTAAACACTGAAGACTAATTTCTTTGGTTTATTTTGCATTTTTTTCTCAAAATCATAGAAAAAATTCTTTATTTTTCTAATTCTGTTGAAGTCTTCTCTACAAAAATATCCTCCTTTCAAATCACTCTTGAGATACTAATTTAATTGCATCAAATAATTGAATGATTTTGCATACACAAATAGCATTTTATTACTTGGCTGTGATGCGACTTCTATCCTTTGTTGAAAAAAATATCCATTATAATCTAACTGAAACAGAAATTAGATAAATGAGTGTTAGTTCCAAACTTTAAAATCAAGGCACTATTATTACTTTCTAGATCAAATATTGGTAGGCCTACTAAACATTCATTACTTTTCAGGCATCTAATCTATCTAGAAATTCATTGCACTGTTTCCCTTTCCTCCGTGTTCCACCCCTATATCCATTGTTATATTTGCTCTTGCTGACAGTGGAGTTTTGGTCAGCTGCCTACTCCTTATGCTGCTCTGCAGGAGTGGCTGTTGAGTTTCCCTTTTAAAATGCAAGGAAATTGAAACTGCAAGAAAAGAGAAAGGAGTAGAATTCACCCTAGCCAATAACACGCTATGTAGTTGGGTTGTATTCTAGAATTGCTACCTGACCTCATATTCCCTTGAGCTGAAACTTGCCAGAGGAGATAAGCCACTGGCTATATTATTGATTTTGTTCACCATGTGAATTTTTGCCTTCTTATCCCAAATGTCCAATATAATGTATCATCTATGGTGCCTAATACAGATAAACGCACCATGGGCAAAAGCTGAAAAAATATCATCAGTGGTGACACAGTGGTGATGATGGTGATGGTGATGATGATGATGATGATGATGAAGATGATGATGATGATGAAGAGCTTATGTCACAGGAAGAGTCGCTAGCAAAAATATTACTGCATTTACCAAGTGCTTCTAGAAAATGCACATGCGCCAAAAGATTTCACACATTAAAGAAGAATGAGTCTGGGGTAGAGACAGTGGTATAAATCGCAGTGCAATTTATGTCATGTGATAAATGTGTAAATATGAATTTTATCATACATAATTTGGCTTTCAGCTGCTGTTACTGAAGATTTAAGTGTCCTCTGGGTACCTGCAAATTGCAAGCCTTCAGAAATGGAATGTGGTGGGTCCTTTCTGTTTAGATATCCTTTCGGGATAACTTTCACCTGCCATCAACAAAATGGGCCTACAGATGAAAAGATGGTAGCATCTGGAAGTCAGTTGATAGTGTGTTTTTGGTCATTGGATGAGTTTCTTATTTTGAGGAGCTACTGCCAATCTCTCTTCCCACCACCAAGCTGTCAGGAGCATTTTGTAATTGTGTTAAACTAGTACATTTATGGATATGTCTGCCTGGGTGTTTGGCTGATGAGATCACAGGCCTCTGTGTAACTTGGGTAAGATGACTGGAAAACAGTCTGACCTTGCTAAGTGTTAAATAACAGAAGTGGTTAGGGAATTTTTGAAAAAATAAAATAAAAAGGGAAAAGAGGAAGGAAGGGAGGAAGGAAGGAAGACATTGCATGACTTTATATCAGACTTCCTTGGCTAAAATAAATCCAGATTAGCATTTTAAAGCAGCATTACTGGATAAAAATAAATGCAAAGCATTTATGCAATTAAAACTTTTCTGGTAGTTGCATTAAAAAAAGTAAAACACAATGGGTAGGATTTTTAATAATATATTTTAGTTAATTCAAAATGTTATTATTTCAACATTAATCAGTAAAAAGCTATTTGTGAGGCATTTTACATTTTTTGGTACTGTGCCTATGATCTGGTATGTATTTTACATTTGCAGCACATCTCAACTCAGGTTAATCACATTTCAGGTGTTTTATTGCCACATGTGGCCAGCATCTGCTATACTGGACACTGCAGCTCCAGAACTGCAGAACTCCAGACCTCCTTATAAGATCTGGCTAAAGGCAGTCTCTAGCTGAGACCACATCACTGCTTAGCTTCTACCTGTCTTATCCTGCTTTTCTTACCCATTTCTCCCCCAAATACGTCACCTGTACAAAAATCTCAGGCTCTGCTTCTAGAGAAATCGATGTAAACCAACGCTTAATAAAAGTTAGTACTTCTTACCTAACAAAGGATCAAGTAGACGACTTCTTGTTACCACCTCATCCTTGCCATACCTCCTGTCTCCTTTTTTTCAATTTCTACTCACTTCTTTCCATCCTCCACTTGGACTGGAGAATATATATTCAGTAGGAATTTCCACAGTCAGCGGCAGTTACCTCTTAGTATCCATTAAAAAGGAGATTCTTAATCACTTGGTAAAGTAACAAGCAATCAAAACTCCTGACTTGGACTTGGACTTTGAATTTGGAATGAACCCGTGCGCAAGGTGTTTGCCACAGTTCTGTCTCTGGAGTGGGCTTTGCCTGTTCTCAGTTTCCTAAAATCAGATCCCAGGGTCAGTCATATTGTTCAGTATGAGTGATAAATGCCCTTAGGGAAAATGTCAAAACAAAAACCCTTTTCAAAAGACAAGTGTCAAAAAAGAGAAAGAGATTTTGACAATGTCTTGTGAGATATATTTGAATATATCCTTTAGTTGATTCCTTTTTATTATTGTTCACTCAAACTCCATTAAGAGGAACAACAAGCATTTGGTTCCTCTCATCATTTGGGAGCAAGATAAAAGATCTTTACAACCATTCTCCTTTTTATGCAGTCCAAGCATAGTGACGGATGGATGGCTAACTGTTCCCAAGATGGCAGAAAATTGGCTAACAAGGAGAAATGTTATGCACCCTTAGACAGCAGCTGACTCTGGGATAACATTGAAGCTGTCTGTCTTGTTAAGTAGCTATGCAATTTTATTTTGTTGTACTTTTTTTTTTTTTTTTATTCAATTTTTTTTTTTTTTTTTTTTTTTTTTTTTTTTTGCTTGTTTTTTTTTGGTTTGTTTGTTTTTTAGGCCTGAGCAGAGATAAACTGGCAAGTTGCAAACTTGCTAACTGGGAAGTTGGTGAGGACATTTACAGCATTTTAAAGTCAGTTCAGTTCAAAAGAAGCTGAAACTAGAAAGAAAGGAAACTCTCTCAATAGTCTGTGAATTAAACTCCAAATAGTCCTGCAGTTTGCTCTAATCCATTCTAATTCATAGTAATCTCAAGTGCACTTTTTCTAAGGAATTGTTCAGACTTGTTCGCAGTGGGAGAAAGGAAGGTTGATGAATGCACATTTTCGTAGTCTGTCTTCTCTTGCACTTTTTTAGTGGATCTTGAGCACATCAGGTTGTGATGGTTATATTTTTTGCATGATTTGCCTGAATAAATAAAGGTATTTTATACATCAAATTATCATTATGTCTAATGTCTCCTGTTTAATGTGTCCAGGAAGATAGTTTTTTATTTGAGCAATTTGCATTATAACAAAGTAATATCTTTTAATCGAAAGTAATCGATGAAAATAGAGGGTAAAGAAGATAATACAAAATGGGAAAAAAATGAAAAATAAGTAAACTAAATTAAAGCAAACAAAATTGTTAAGTGGGAGGTAGAATATCAGTATGAATGAGTATCTTAATTTGTTCAGGCTGCTATAACAGGATGCCACCCAGGCTTATAAACAACAGAAATGTATTTCTCACAGTTCTAGAGGCTGGAAGTCCAAGATCAAGGCACCATTGTCTGATGAGGGTCCACTTCCTGGTTCACAGAAGGCCAGTGATCTTTTTCCTGTGTCCTCACATTGTGGAAGGGGCAAGAGAGCTCTCTGGAGTTTCTTGTATAAGGGCACTAATCCCATTCATGAGGTTCCACTCTTACGATCTCATCACTTCCTAAAGGCCCCGCATCCTAATATCATCACACAGGGGATTAGGTTTTAACATACGAAGTTGGGGGTGGGGACCAAACGTTCAGTGCATAGCAGTAAGTCTCAAACTTGGAGTAAGAAGATTGGAGTTACTGTCATAACCTGTTGCCTTGAGTGAAACACTGGGTCTCTTGGAGCCACAGTTTTCATCCTTAAATGGGGTGATTGGACTAAATGCTCATTAAGGTCCCCTCCTCATCAGTACTACGGTACCATGGTGCCAAGTCAGCTTGTATAAAGACGCTTGATATTGTACTGCTTGCTTTGTCCTAATTGGAGGCATATTCTTGGGTCAGTAGGTACGGTGGAAAGAGTTTTGAGGACAGATAAGTCAAAGTTTAAATCCCATACCTACCACTTAACTGTATGACCTTGAGCAAATTACTGGCTCATCTGAAAAACAGAGATAATAATACCTGCTTCCCAGAGTTTTGCTGATGCCCTTGAAAAATGTCTAGAACAAAATAGGCTTGAGAAGAATCTTTTTTTTTTTTTTTTCTTTTCGGTTACTGAGAGGCCATTTTTCTGACACATCTCCCCAGTTTACAAGAAAAATAGTTCTCCACAGGAAACTGGCTTTTTCCTTAGCCTGTGCAAAGCAGTATGGGTAGAAGAGGGGAAACTGGGCCTTAGTCCACGCCTGGGAAACAACTTCTGATGCCCCAGTGGAAGCCATGCTTTATAAAAGAGCTCCCCAGAAGGCCAAGGGACCCCAAGGGGACCCAATGGCTATTTAGGTAAATAAGCAGAGAGATACAAAGAAATGTTTCTTAAGAGTCAACCTATAGCAAAAGACATCCAGAGAAATAATACACTGCAGGGGAGGAGTAGGAAAGAGAAAGGGAAAAAACTGATGCATGGATCTGTCTGACTCTTCAGCAGAAATCTTGGCAGCTTTTTCTTGTGGGATCAGGGCACAAGTGACTTGCAGCAAGGCTGGCGTTTTGATCCATTGGCAGGAGAAAAGATTTGGGACTTTTCCACAGCAGAATTGCGAGAAGAATATTGCTTTTTATCTCTCATCATGTAAAATAAAGCCACTGGCATCAAAGTCCATCTTGCACATTTTTAGTGGACTGTGAGAACATCAGGTTGTGATGGTTATATTTTTTGCATGATTTTTCTGAATAAGTGAAGATATTTTATATGTCAAATGATTGTTATGTCTAATATCTACTGTTTAATGTGTCCAGGAAGATAGTTTTTTATCTGAGCAATTTGCATATGCATATTGTCTCATGATTTTAATACAGTACTCTTTGGGAAGGCTGATTCCTAAACACATGATGGGAATACAATTACCCTGATGAGGTCTAGTTTAAATGATCAGAAAACTTTCTAAATGTGTTTACATTTCTGGTTTGTATAAATTAATCATTAAAACAAGAGTTAAGGATTTAGCAGAAAAGTTGTATGGCTTCTTAACTGGGTTTTCTTGTTTTCCTTTTACACGTGTAATAGCAGAATATTCTCTATTAACTGTGTGTTATGTCTAGACTACTAATGCACTGTCAGAGAAGGGAAAGTAAAGCAAGAGAAACCTGATAGGAGAATTACTTCAAGGCAGAAAGAGGTTGAATATTTTATTTGTTTTAAAGAAAATCAGATTCGTACTAAACATATCAGTATTGATTATAATTTCATTATTTTAGTAAGATTTATTTAGCATGAAGCCCTCCATTTTAAATGAGTCTTAGTGTAGATGCTTCATGTGTATTATAGACCCCTTGAGGAGGAATAATCAGTGAGAACTAAAGGAACGCAGATTGTCCATCATCCTATAGAACCATTCTTTCATATAAGTATTCATTCATTCAAGAGAACGTTTACTGACCACATGCTGTGGACCAGGCATAGAGCCAGAAGCCACGAGTGTAGCAATAGTGATGACACAGCCTGTGCCCTCCAGCACCCCCCAGCGTAACAGGACAGGTAGATACCTGAGCAGTTACCATTGACTTTTTTTTTTTTTTTTTTTGCATCTTTATTGGAGTATAATTGCTTTACAATGGTGTGTTAGTTTCTGCTTTGTAACAAAGTGAATCAGTTATATATATATATACATATGTTCTCATATCTCTTCCCTCTTGCGTCTCCCTCCCTCTCTCCCACCCTCTCTATCCCACCTCTCCAGGCAGTCACATATATATATGGAATTTAAGAAAAAAAAAAAATCATTGACTTTTGTGTGGCTCAAAGCTGAAGAGCATGCCCCCTGCAAAAAACCACCATGCTCTCCTGATCATAATTAAGACACCTTGCTCCTCTTACCAAATGCATACAGATACTTGGGGTTTAAAACCTTCTTATCTTCATAAAGACATGAGTGTGACGCACTGTCATAGAGATTTGTCTTATACAACCTGTGTCCTAATCAGTGCTGCTCCTGTTCTGTAAAAATCCTAAATAAACTCAAAGGAAGTGAGGAAAGAGAGAGACGGGGAGAGGAGGAGGGAGGATCCTTCTCCTGTTGTATAGTTGGAATGTACAGAGTTTGGACTCAGAAACATTTAGGATTTAATTCCCTGTCATCAACTTCTGGTTGTGTGACTTGGAAGAAAACACATTTAAGCTTTCACAGGCTTTTTTCCTTATTCCTACTATGAGGAGGGAGATACCTGTGCCATAGTGTTGCTGTAAGGATTGGAAAAGGTAACCATGTGCGTAAATACTGGAGGGCATGGAATACTGAGATACGATAGAGGCAGGAGTTCTGCATAAAAAAGGCACTGTCCAGCATATGCATCAGCCTTTGACTGCGTGAGTCATAAAACTGAGTCAGAATCCCAATCTCCCTCCCTTGAAAAGCCTTCTTGGACCTCTCCATCCATCCAAATCCTATTGAAATTTCAAAACTGAGCTTTGGCTTCATTCTGTCATGGAAGATGTCCTTTCACACCCTAGCCCTCCTTGAGCTCCTCTGCTCTGAGCAACACCAAATCAGCAGTGTGTCATCTGTGAGAAGAACAAATCCATGCCCAGGGAGTTAAGATGACAAACTTAACAGAAGAAACAAGAATTAGAAAGACAAATACTGTATGATATCACTTACATCTCTGCCTTTGCACACACTTATTTTTCTAACAGGAATGTCTTCTCTTCCTTTGGCTTATGTGTTATGTGTAGTAAAAGATATATGTGTTTGGGGCGGGGTGGGGGGAATCTCTACTACATTTCTTCTTATCTTACCTTTGTCATCGTGTTCCCCTTGCCGGCAGTGCCCTTCCCTTTTTATCTACTTGATAAACTTACTCCATTTAAAAAATCTAATTGTTACCTACCAACTAACCTATTTGTCCTCAGTCACTCCCTTCTTTAAAGTTCTATGGTAGGACACATTACTATTATACTGTTCAAAATAATTTTAGGTGAAACAATTATGTCACTGTCCATTGTTACTCATATCAATGTGTTTGCGAATAAAGAAATGTCAGTTTTCGATTGTGGGGTTTAGGATCATGCTATCTGGGAATCTATGAAGACAGTGGAAATAGCTCTGCTGAATTAATTGATAGTAACAAATTTATCCAAGCTAAGTTAACGAAAAGCAAAGGCAAATTGACTGTTGGTATTGTAACTAAAAGGCGATAACATTTCTAGAGAAATATGAAACACATATGCCATTAATAAGAAATACTGTATAAAAATATTCAATGAGAAATACCCCAAACAATGCTGTCTCTGTTCAATTGATACGGAAAGATCATAGGACCCCCAGCATCAGTTGTGACATTGGTTGTTGAGGTAGTTGGTTTACTGGAAACCAGAAAATTGTGTGATTCTCACCTCACCCCTTAGATTTACAGGACCCTTGACCTTGGGAAAGTAACTTAACTGCTGTAAAGTTTTCCCAATGGTAAAATAACCTGGCTGACACACAGTCACATGAGATAATGCATGTGAAATGTATTTTGTAAACAATATAGTACAGATATTTGCCATTGTGATGATGATTGTGATTATTATTATTATATCCTGGTCAATCTAGTCAAGTAAATGCTTTCTGAAAACCTGTCCTTTATCTGTCCTATGTTATGTACAAAGACTATGATCTCTTCCAACTTGTACAACTTAGTAGACATGGGAACAGAAGTTTACATTTTAGGAATGTGTTCAGATACTCATGTTAAAAAAATAAGTGTTTAGTGTCTAGCAACTTGAAGGACAAATTAGTGTGACATAGAAGGTTTGTACAGAAGAGGACACTTCAAGATGGCAGAGGAGTAAGAAGTGCAGATCACCCTCCTCCCCACAAATACATCAGAAACACATCTATATGTGGAACAACTCCTACAGAACACCTACTGAACGCTGGCAGAAGACCTCAGACTTCCCAAAAGGCAAGAAACTCCCCATGTACCTGGGTAGGGCAAAAGAAAAAACGGAGACAAAAGAATAGGGACAGGACCTGCACCAGTGGGAGGCAGCTGTGAAGGAGGAAAGGTTTCCACACACTAGGAAGCCCCTTCACTGGCGGAGACGAGGTGGTAGCAGGAGGGACGCTTCAGAGCCGCAGAGGCGAGCGCAGCCACAGGGGTGCGGAGGGCAAAGCGGGGAGATTCCCGCACAGAGGATCGGTGCCGACCGGCACTCACCAGCCCGAGAGGCTTGTCTGCTCACCCACCAGCTGGGATGGGTGGGGGCTGGGAGCTCAGGTTCCAGCTTCGGTGTGAGACCCCAGGGAGAGGACTGGGATTGGCTGTATGAAAACAGCCTGAAAGGGGCTAATACGCCACAGCTAGCCAGGAGGGAGTCCAGAAAAAACTCTGGAACTGCCTAAGTGGCAAGAGACCATTGTTACGGGGTGCAAAAGGAGAGGGGATTCAGCACCGTCTAAACGAGCTCCAGAGACGGGCGCGAGCTGCGGCTCTCAGCGCGGACACCAGAGACAGGCATGAAACGCTAAGGCTGCTGCTGCAGCCACCAAGAAGCATGTGTGCAAGCACAGGTCACTGTCCATACCTCCCCTCCCGGGAGCCTGTGCAGCCCGCCACTGTCAGGGTCCCATGATCCAGGGATAGCTTCTCTGGGAGGACACACGGTGCCTCAGGCTATTACAACGTCAAGCTGACCTCTGCCGCCATGGGCTTGCCCCACATTCCATACCCCTCCCTCCCCGCAGTCTGAGTCAGCCAGAGCCCCCTAATCAGCTGCTCCTTTAACCCCCTCCTGTCTGAACGAAGGACAGACACCAGAGGGTGACCTATACACAGAGGCGGGGTCAAATCCAAAGCTGAACCCCAGGAGTTTTGAGAACAAAGTAGAGAAAGGGAAGTTTCCCCCAGCAAACTCAAGAGCAGTGGATTAAATCTCCACAGTCAGTTTGATAATACCTTGCATCATCCCAAAATTGAGGCAGTGGTCTTTGGGAACAACTGTAGACTTAGGGTTTGCTGTATGTGACTGACTAGTTTCTGATTTTTATGTTTATCTTAGCGTAGTTTTTAGTGCTTGTTATCATTGGTGGATTTTTTTTTATTGGTTTGGTTGCTCTCTTCTTTCTTTATTATTTTTCATTTTTTAATTTTATATTTTAATAACTTTATTTTTTATCTTTTGTTTTTTTTCTCCCTTTTCTTCTGAACTGTGTGGCTGACAGGGTCTTGGTGCTCTGGCAGGGTGTCAGGCCTGAGCCTCTAAGGTGGGAGAGCCGAGTTCAGGACATTGTACCACCAGAGACCTCGGGCCCCATGTAGTATCAATCAGCGAGAGTTCTCCCAGAGGTCGCCGTCTCAACGCTAAGACCCACTTCCACTCAATAACCAGCAAGCTCCAGTGCTGGACACCCCATGCCAAACAATTAGCAAGACAGGAACACAACCCC
>NW_006798972.1:0-3060 GCF_000442215.2 Lipotes vexillifer | reverse complement strand
TTTTTTTTTTCATCAGGCACCGAAAAGTTTTCCTCAGCAAGATACCCCCATAAACGTGGGATAAGGATTGATGAAAACACAGTCGCCGCGTGGGAGAGCCAAATCGCTCTCCCTAGATGCCCCTTGTCTGGGAGTTTGCAGTAAGTTCAGCGATGCACTAACAAAAACACTTATGTTTATGGAGCACCTTATAGTTCGCAAAACACTGGTAAATGCATTGCTTTCTTTGAACACCAAAACCGCCCTTTGAGGTAGTCAGGACGGGTATTACTATCGCCCTTTTACAGCTAAGGAAATGGGCTCAAAAATACTAAGTCGTTTGCCCCGGGGCGCACAAGCAGCATTAGTAAGTAGGCAAGACAAGACTAGAACCCAGACATTCTGACCCTGGTCATCAGACACATTCTCTCTCACAGTTCTATGACAGGCTCTGGCAATACATCCTGTATTTGTCCTCTGGGAATTTATTTAAAACTCCCTTTAAAGTATTTTCATTTTCAGTCTCTCCCCACCCTTTGAGAAACAAGTTTTCCAAGTCATGCCACCAGGTCTTTTTGTTGCTCTCAAACCATCTCTAAGCTTAAAAGAATAAGAGCAATTTCCAATTTTGTGGTGTGTTTTTAACCATCTCTTTGTCCTTTATTATTTTTACGTTTTGCATTTGGTTGGAATCCTTGAAAGTTTGGAGACTGTAGCAGAGATTGTAGTATTCCCTTGTCCAAAAAAAAGGACTCTTCTAGCTGGTAAGGGTCCCTTCAGCTGAGCACACGTGTGGACAGGAGACAAGAAGTGCATGGAAAAGTGAAAAAATGCAAGGGAAATAGGCCCATCTAGTTGGAACAAAGGTTTGGCTCTGTGTGCCCACCTCCAATTCCCCTATACTGTTATACTTCCCCCTAAATGCACAATTGAATCTTTTCTAAATTCAAGGCACGTACCATTATTTGTATTATTTTGCCTTTGTCTTCAGCTAAATACTGCATTAACTGAAAGAGCTGTTATATGCAAACTAAAAATTCCGTTATCCAAACCACCTCTTGATAATTTATTAAACATGATATAAGATAGGTCTCCACTATTTACACTTTCTCATTTATTCCTAACCTTCACTGCTTGATTTTGATTGTTTCCTAGACACAATATAACAAACAAAATTAAAACAATACTAACAATATCATTCTAAAATCCAAGGGTAACCCCATTTTTCTAAAAGCTTTTGATGTGTAAATCTATCAAAGACTTTTTAAAAAGCCAAATAAGGTCTGCTGGTTTCACCTTGTCCTTTTGTCTATCTGAACACTAGGAGAACTCTAGTATGCTAGTTCGGTAAGATTTACCTTTACAGAAATCATGCGTAAGTGTTCCATGATTTTTTTCCACCCTTTTAGTCATCTACCTTGTGTTTTCTTATCATACCACTTAGGTGTACTTACTAGATACTGAATTAACTTGGTTTACACATCATATGTCAGAGTTTAGATTTATCTATTTCAGTTCAGTCCTACACACATTTTTTTTTAAAGCATCCAGTACCATGTGCCAAGCACAATGCTAGATGCTCAGGGTAAAAAATAAATGATTTTTTGCCCTCGAGGAGCTTAGATTCCAATAGGAAGACAGACTAAAAAATAATTTTTTTTAAAAAGTGCTAAGACAGTATTCAGGAGCAGTGAGGAGTATGGGTTCTAGAGTCAGACAGATCTGGGTGGGCATGTGACACAAGCCAGCCAGTGAGAATCTATTCTGGAAATTTCTGGCAGGCTCTCCTAGTAGATGTTTCTTCTTAATCTATTTCTCTGGAATTATGACCTTAAAGGACAATGTAAATTGTCTTCCTTAGCTATAAGGAGAAAGACATGAGCAATAGCAGAAAGAAACAGAAATTGAGAAAAATGGAAGCCCTGACATCATTTGAACTCCTGGGCATAGCTGTGCCCTAAACCAATCCATCCTTGGTCTTTTAGTTTTTATGAGCCATTAAGTTGCCTAACTCCCCTTTTTTCATCTTAAACTAGTTGGAGGTGGATAAAAGCAGTACATTTCTGTCACTTGCAATCAAGTGTTCTGTTCTTCCACTCCCTGCTCCCTCCATCAGTGAATGTCACCCCATTTTCTGTTACTCCAATCTGATCCTTCATTTTTCTACCATACGTAATGATCCACCAAAGCCTCTCCCTAGGCTTATCTTTCTGGAAATACAATATAGAAGCTGAGTTTTTGAAATCATAAAGAAAAGGAAAATTCTATTTCCTCCATATCAGCATTCTAAGAGAAGTATTATCATACTTACTTTATTTGTCTAAAGCTCTGCAGCTAGTAAAGGATAGTGCTGAGGTCTGACCTTTGATCTATTGGCTCCAACTGACAATCTCTCTTCACTCCAGCATGACAGAAATCCATTGAAGAATATCTGGGTGTGCCTCAGGAGAGGAAGAATGTCGGATTTAAAAACGAAAAAGAGATGTAAGAAAACTAAAACTTTTCATCGCTTATAATTTTTTTTTGAAGAAAGACTCTATTAAAAAAATAATGTACAAATTTAACAAGAGTGAACTTGGAACACCAAGATTATTATCTTTTGAACTGCAGAAGGGCAACTGTTTCTCAGGATTCTTTGTAATAATGGATGGCAGCTTTTGTTGGATCTTATATTAGCATTGTGCTTTCAATTCAAAAGTGTGTTACTGATGTTACCAGTTGCATAACTCTCAGTGTTTTTCCCACCTTGCAGCTCTCTGCTCTTGCCTCTTTCTTATCTTGAGTTTCTCTTTGAGGTCATGCAATTGTAAAGATAGACACAAACAGACCCAGAGGGAGGCACTGCATTCCTCGAAGACCTTCGGTCCTGGAACAGCAATTAAGTTTTTTCTAGCGAAGAGAGAATTGAAGATGTTTGAGCCTGAGGTACTGCAGTCTTAGTACATTATATAATTTTCTAGAACCCTAACACCAGTTCATTTAGAGCATGAACATTTATAAAAATCGCATTAAAAAGAAGTGGTTTGGGCTTCCCTGGTGGCGCAGTGGTTGAGAGTCCGCCTGCCGATGCAGGGGACACGG
>NW_006798971.1:0-1412 GCF_000442215.2 Lipotes vexillifer | reverse complement strand
TTAGGGAAACAGAAATCAAAAAGACAAAGCCACCCCAAAGTTTGGGGCTGCCCTCCTTACAGGAACCTCGTCCACTGTACAACTTAAATACCCACGAAAGGAAAAAATGCATCGTTAAGTTGCGGCACTTACGTGCCATGGAATATCAGTCAGCAATGAAATCAAGGTCATCTGGCCCGTAGCATCTTAGTGATTGGATTTAGATACGATGATTCCAAGTGAAATAAGTTACACGGAAAAAGAAACAACATAGGGTATCACTAATACACGGATTGTAAACTTTTCTACACATGGAAGGAATTACAAAACAGAAGAGGGTCTCTCATTTAGAAAACAAACGTCTGCTTGCGTAAGGGGAAACCTGAGTGGGGGTGCTGCATAAAACCAAAGATTGAAATCAGCATAGATACCGTTCCAGAAGCCAAATACGTAATAGACATGAACTACACCTTGCTCCACGAAATGGACTCAACACCCCATATTCAACGCATAAGAATAGACCTGACTGTCAGGAATCATAAAACCTATGTATTTATATGACTCCGTAAGAGAATCAAGCGTGTGTAGAGCGACATAAGCAGAGCAGTGAAAATCAGCGAAATCCCATTATAAAAATAAATTTCAAAACCAAATCACAATGACAGTGAAATAGAGAGACATTCTTACTTCATTCATTCAGGGCTCGGGATGAAACCTGGATTTACCACATCTACACGCACAGCCGTGTGAGACATAAGGCTGGACTCTAGGGGCTGATAGGATTGGTGAGGTTTGGTAAGCAAAGGCAAACCCTTTGAAGTCATCCTGCATGGTATCCATTCCATGGGGCCCAACTCCCCAGGTTGAATGGATTCTTACTTCCGCTAAAACATTCATGGGAAGCCCAGAGTATGGTCAACCGTGTGATCGGGCAACGTTACTAAAATGCATCTCAGTGTACGTGCCCGGGAACACGTGTTGGCCGTTGAAGACGCTTTCTTGACACTCGTCACACTTGCAGAGTCAGTGCCTTTAACGTCCTGTTTGGCACACTTTGCAATTTTTGCGTAAGATGGACAGGAATGGGGAGAACCAACGGGAGACTAGCCGTAGGTGTTTGGACGGGTACACTGAACTCTAATTTCCCACCAGCAAGAAGAATGAACCAAGGCCTCAGCATGCCGTGCCTGAACCAGACTAGGGTCTGAAGCGATCCTGCGGGATGGCGGCCAGCTCACAAGAAAGCAAGGGGAGAAAAGGAGCTCAGGGCCACTGTAATTCACAAACCTGTAGAGTTATAAATGACAGCTTTTGTCCAAAAATATATTGAAGTAAGGCAGCGACGAGAATTTGAAAGTGAGGCAGAATGACAGGAAACCGATTTCAGGAGTTGGTTTGGAATTGCATTTAAAGCCTATGAAAATAGGCAGAAC
>NW_006798970.1:0-872 GCF_000442215.2 Lipotes vexillifer | reverse complement strand
CCTGGATTTACCAAATCTACACCCACAGCTGTGTGAGACATAAGGCTGGACACTATGGTCTGATAGGATTGGTGAGGTTTGGTAAGCAAAGGCAAAACTTTGAAGTTATACTGCATGGTATCCATTCCATGGGGCCCAACTCCCCAGATTTAATGGATTCTTCCTTCCGCTAAAACATTCATGGGAAACCCAGAGTATGGTCCACCGTGTGATCGGGCAACGTTCCTAAAATGCATCTCAGTTTACGTGCCCTGGAACACGTGTTGGCCGTTCAAGATGCTTTCCTGACACTCCTCACACTTGCAGACTCAGTTCCTTCAACGCCCTGTTTGGCACACTTTGCGATTTCTGCGAAAGATGGACAGGAATGGGGAGAACCAACGAGAGACTAGCTGTAGGTGTTTGGACGAGCACATTGAACTCTAATTTCCCACCAGCAAGAAGAATGAATCAAAGCCTCAGCATGCCGTGCCTGAACCAGACTAGGGTCTGAAGCAATCCTGCGGGATGGCGGACAGCTCAGAAAAAAGCGAGGGGAGGAAAGGAGCTCAGGGCACTGTAGTTCACAAACCTGAAGAGTTATAGATGACAGCTTTCATCCAAAAATATACTGAAGTTAGGGTGCGAAGAGAACTTGAAAGTGAGGCAGAATTGCAGGAAACCGATTTCAGGAGGTGGTTTGGAATTGCATTTAAAGCCTATGAAAATAGGCAGAAGGCCGACCAGGATGCCCTTGGCCAAAAAGGGCGTATGCTTTTTTTCCTGAATATATTCAGGAAATATATATCCTGAATATATTCAGGAAAAAAGCATACGCCCTTTTTGGCCAACCAAGCAAGCTTGCAACAGAAATCTACGCTACCATGAACTCT
>NW_006798969.1:0-7505 GCF_000442215.2 Lipotes vexillifer | reverse complement strand
ACTAACACACCATTGTAAAGCAATTATACCCCAATAAAGATGTTAAAAAAATAAAATAAAATTTAAAAAAACGATCATCCTTTCTCATTTAAATCCACAGCTTGATGGCCAGAGATCGTATACATCTCTCATGCTGCTTTGTAAAGCATCTACAAGGACAGTCAACACATTCAGCCTTTGTGTCCACGTGGGAACAGTGAGACATGAAGAACTCAACGAAGAAAGCAACTGCAGGAGACTCTTGGGGAACAGACGTCAGAAGGTCCACTGCCTAGCCTGCGAGACTCTCGGAATGCTTCATCTCCTTTCCTCCTTGTACTGCAGCACATTTCCATAGCAACTCCCCGAGAACCGGGTGCCTCAAGGGGCCAGATGGAGGCCAGCTTGAGCATCCTCCCTTTGGGGGCACAGAAGACCCTTTACTGAGAACCAGACCCCTTGTTGGCCCTCCCCTCTGCATTTCAGGATATATGTGCTGAGGTACTCTGGAATGGATTGGGGATTAAAGGGTGAGCTTCCTTATGCAATAAATGAAAAATTAATGAAGAAATGAGGCCACTCAGTGAAGCCTCTTCAACAAACCAGGATGAGAACTTTCTCCTGCTGACTTCTGATTCTTCGGCAAAGGCGCGCGTAACTGCCAGCTGTGAGGCGGTCCACAGGACGAGAGTACGGATTATTCATGAAGCTCTGAGTTTAGTTACGGCCAAGTTTTCTGTGATGGAGAAACTGAGTCATGGTGAGATAACGTGATTATTAATGAGTTAAAAATGAGAACTGGCCTCGCATGGATCCAAATATAGCATGGTCACCGGCTACAACATGGATGAACCTGGAGGACACTGTGTGAAGTGAAACAAAGCATTCACAGAGTGACAAATGAGGCATGATTCCACTGGTTTAAGGCACCTAACGTAGTCAAACTCAGAGGCAAAAGGCAGACTGGTGGTTGCCAGGAGCTGGGAGGTGGGGGGAATGGGGGGTTCCTATTCAGCGGGTCTAGAGTTTCAGTTTGTGCAAAATGGAAGTCTTAGAAATCTGCTGTACGACGACACGCATATAGTTAACATTTGTACTGTATGCCTAATTGTTGAGGGTAGATTCCATGTTACGTGTTTTTTTAATCACAATTTAAAAAATCTATAGCGATGCATAGCTTAACAGCTGTGTCTCTGATCCATCTTAGTGCTGCTGCAGAGATGAGTTTGAAGACATATATACTCTAAAGGGAAATGTCTACAGCCATAGCTCTAGTGAGAAGAAATGACCAACATGGGCAAAAGATATGAACAGCCACTTCATCAAAGAGGCCATACAGATGGTAAAACATGCAGATGAAAAGATAACCAACATCAGCCGTCATTAGGGAAATACAAATTTAAACCACAGTGAAAAGACAGCCCACAGAATGGGAGAAAATACTGGCAAATCATATATCTGATAAGGGTCTAGTATCTAAAATAGGTAAGGAACTGTTACAACACAACAATAAAGACAACCCAATTCAAAACTGGGCAAAAGACGAATAGCCATTTCTCCAAAGAAGCTACACAAATGCCAGTAAGCACACGAGAAGATACTCAAATCATTAGTCATCAGGGAAATGAAAAAACAAAATTACAACGAAAGACCACTTCACTTCCAGTAGGATGGCTAGAATCAATCAGACAGATAATAACAAGTGTTGAAAAAGATGTAGAGAAACTGGAACCCTCACACACTGCTGGTGGGAATGTAAAATGGTGCAGCTGCTTCGGAAAACAGTTTGGCAGTTCCTCCAAAGGCTAAACATATAAGTACCATACGACCCAGCAATTCAACTCCTAGGAAAATACCCAAAAGAAATGAAAACACACATACGCACAACAACTTGTAGATAAATGTTGTTAGAAACATTATTCACAACAGGCAAAAGTGGAAACAACCCAAATGTCCATCAACTGATGGAAAGAAAATGTGGTGTGTTCACACAATAGAATATTACTCAGCCACGCAAAGGAAGTACAGATTCATATTACAACGTGGATGAACCCTGGAAACATTGTGCTAAGTGAAAGAAGCCGTTCACAAAGGGCCATATAGTATAAGGTTTCATTTACAAGAAGTGTCTGTAATAGGCAAATCCATAGAGACAGAGGATAGTGGTTGCTGGGGGCTGGGAAGAGGGCTGAATTGGGAGTGACTGGTAATGGGTACTGGGTTCTTTTTGGAGGGATGAAAATGCTTTGGAAATACAGACAATGATGATGGTTGCATATATCTGAGAATATACTAAAAACCATCAAATGATATACTTTAAAAGGGTAAGTTTTATGGTATGTGAATTATATCTCAAAAAAATTTAAACACAGAGAACATACCTATCAGAATGACTAAAACAAAAATATGATAATAGCAAATGCTGACAACGATGTAAAAAATTGGATCACTCATACATTATTGGTGGGACTGTAACTGATTCAGCCACTTCGGAAAATATTTTGCGAGTTTCTTTTAAAATGACAAATGGGTTTATCACATGACCCAGCATACAACACTCTTGGGCATTTACTGTAGAGAAATAAAAACTTCTGTCCACACAAAATCCTATGCGTGAATGTTCAGAGTAGCTTTTTTTCATTATAGCTCATAACTGGGAACTCCCCAATGTCCTTGAGGGGTGTATGGTTAACCGAACAATGGTCCATCCATAACGTGGACTATTACTCAGTAAATAAAAAGAAATACGACAACTTGGATTAACCTCAGGGACATTATACTGAGTGAAGAAAGATAATCTCAGAAAGTTCCATAAACTATATGGTTCTACTCATGTAACACCTGAAATAAAATTCTGGAGACAGAGAACGGATGAGTGGCCGCCAGGGTTTGGGAAGGGGCGGCGGAGAAGGTGGAGCTGTGAGGAGTAGCACGAGGGAGCCTGGGGTGATGGGACGGTTCTGTATCTTGACTCTGTTGGCCGTGACAGGAAGCTACACACACAAACAAGTGCATGGATAACTGGTAGCATCTGCATCAGCTCTGGGCATTTTCCAATGTCATTACCGAGTTTTGCTGTTGCGCTAGTTACACAAGATGTTCAGCTGGGGAGAATGGGCAAGGGGTACCAAAGACTTCTCTCCATTTCTTTGCAACTGCCTGTGAATCTATATTTATTCCAAAATAAGAAGCTTGTGAGCTTTTTCTTTTTTTTTTTAACTATACAGTCAGAGCATTAGCCAACGTTTAAAAGTAATGGAAGTATTTCAATAAAGCTCAGAGTTGAAGACAGAAGTCACGAGGAAATGACAGACTGCACAGTACAGCCACAAACCATCACCTCTACAACATGTTGGAGGGAATCCTCCTTTTAGATGAACTGCATATACTTGATAACAAATCAAGAACTCCCAGCGTGGACCTGCTAACAAGTGTCCTCACTTGTCCTCCAACCCCCCGAATGCAGCTCTGCTGTCCTAACACATCCTCATCTCTGGGCTTCCCTTCATGCTCTCCCCTGTCTGACTCCATCTTCTCACCACTTATCCAAATCCTTCCCACTGGGTCATAAGGCCCAGCAGCAGTATCCATCTTTCCACGTGGGTTAACTGTATCTCTCTAACTAGATGCTTGAGTTCAGACACCAGGTCGTCTCCCTCTACCACATCCTCCATAATACACAACACAATGCTGAGAACGTAGGGAGTATCAAAGATCTCTGTTGATGGAATAAAGGCCTGCCTGCCTCAAGATCTTTTATTCTCACTCTTGTGAGCTACGTGACGGAGAATGGGTACACACGGGGCATGAAAGCCAAGACACAATGTCTCACACGTAATCACAACTGTGTACTTTTAAATATGTCATTTCAGTTGTTTTTCATTACAGTGCTATGAGTAAAGCATAGGGGGTATAATCTGACCCATGTTACAGGAACATGGGTCAGGAACCTCAGTTCAGAGTGGTTACGTGATATGCAAAGTCACAATTGGTACTGCATCAATGTTAGAACCCAAGACTCATCCTAAAACCCTATGGAGAGGCAAATTGCCACTTTAAAACTCTGTTCGTAAAGAGTCAAATTATTAGTAAATTAAGATGCAAATATTCCCAAAACAAAGTGTAAATTGTGCAGCACAGAATAGGGTACTAGGCCAACACCTTGGGGGTGGCCGAGGCTCTTTAGGAAGAGGAGAAAGAGGAAAAGCCCTAAAAAGTGGGGATAGAACAGTAAACTGTGATCAGGGAACACTGGAGGAACACAGGAAAAGCCCCACTTCCAAGTGTCCCCTGAACTTAGCCATTCCTGTCCAGCACCTGCCGACCCCTAGGCCCAGACTCCGTCACTCAGGGCACCTCACTCCCCTCAACGCCTCCCCGAAGCACAGGATCTAAACTTCTTACCCTTGCTTAGAAAGCTCTAGATGGTCCAGCTCCTGCTCACCTCTCCAAACTCATCTCATTCTGTTCTTCCCCACCAATATCTCTCCCCTTCACACCTTTCCACCCCCCAAGTATGGGGGTCTGTCTTGCACGATGGCACCGGCTTTTTCTTCTCCCTGGAACGCTTTGCTGCCTGATCTTCGTACAACTGGAACTGTGTCATTCAGACTTCAGTGTAGGGTTTACCTCCTCAACCTAAAGTAGTTACTAGTTCCTTTTTGTCAATTACCAGCCTCTTTTAATTCCTGGCCAAACACGTCATTATCTGCCATTCTTAATGGGCTGAGGTATTGACTATCCCTCCCTCATCCCACTACAGTATAAGCTCCAGGAGGGCAGGAGCTTGTTTTCTTTTGTATTCTCAGTGCCTGACACATAGCAGGTATTCAATAAATGTGTACTATGAAGGTCTGAATAAATGAATACATGAAAAAGACCCCCACCCTAACCCTACCTACTTCATAGTTCTGGCTCTGTCTGGCCAAATGAATGACCTGTTTTCAGTGTCTTGTGTGGGCAGAAAAGAAGGCAGTTGAAGAATGTCCTTGATGAATCAGTGAAAAATCATTAATTAAATCCTGACCCTTGAGGACACATGTTTTTAATACTCTGTGTGAAGACATCAGAAGCTGACACAAAGCACTCTGCTGCTTATCAAAGTACAATGGTCTCAAGGAAAAGCACTTAGGTGATTGAGTTCTGAGCTGAACTATTAGCTTTCTTTGTGAAAGACTGTTTTTCCTTGAAAGAATGACAAACTATAGATTTGAATGTTCGATAGACATTTGCTTGAAAATGAATAAAGTAAGTCTGTCACTTCAAGGAAAACAAGCAGTATTTGTTGCCAGGGATAAAATGTGAGCTTTCAAGCAAAAATTAGAATTTTAGAAAACTTTGTGCTTGATGTTTTTCCATCACTTTGAGACTTTCCTGATGAGATCAGTGGTGATATTGATGAAAAGGACTTTTTTTTAATATTGTATAATTAAAAATCTCAACATTTTCAAGATCTGTATAACTGAATATTTTTCACATGGTCAATTCATCATGTTACAAAATCACACGTGAACTAAAAAAATCCATTCAAAGTGCAAGAAAGACTTAGATTTTCATGTAGGAATTCAAAAAGTTCGTTGATAAGGTTTTAGATTCTGTACTGCAACTAACTTTTAAGAAACTATTACTTTTTGAGTTTTGATGTGGTATCAAAGAAGAATAAATACAGAAAAAGTATTTAACTTACATATAACAAGTGGACACATACTTGTTAAACTGATGTCATACTCCTCCATCCCTAAGGGATGTCTTTGCTCTTGAACAAATTATCTGGTTAACTAGACTGTCTAGGCAAAACAAAGTTCCAGGGACATTTTAAATCAAATACTTCTAGGGCTTCATGGAAGATACTGATGAACTGAATTATGATTTTCTTGACCCATTTGGTCTCAAACGTCACTTTAAAAACTACAGATCCTCTTTCCCATTCCTATTTGCTTTTGATCATCAGAAAATAAATACTGTTATTTCCCTCCTATGCAAGATTGACCAGATGTTCTTAATGGGGCCAAAGAGAAACATCAGCTTCCAGCGCCAGTCAAGATGAAGTAAACTGAACACAGCCTATGATTCCTACCGATTATGTTAAAATCTCTGCACATAATACACGAAGACTCTGAAAACAACTAGAGGCAATGGGACCTGAATCAAAGGGGGCTCAGTCATTGACCTATGCAGCAAAAACTCTAGGAGAAATCTATTTCTATCCAGAGGACCAAGAAAAGGAGCCCCAGTGTACTAGAGAGTATGGAGGAAGTCCCTGGTTTTCTTCTTTTTTCCTCACCCAGCCTTGCACTGCGGCCAACCCTAGTCTTAGATCTGCACTGCCACGTGGCACAAGAAAAACAGACAACCTAAGTAGTCCTATCTATTAAAGAAACTGAGTGAGTACTTTAGAAACTTCCAACAAAAGGAGACTCCAAGCCCAGATTATTCACTGATAAATTTTTACCAAACTGTTGCGGACTGAATTGTGCTCCTCCAAAATTTGTATGTTGAATCCCTAACCCCCAGTACCTCAGAATGTGACTGTATTTGGAGACAGGGCCTCTAAATCAGTCATTAAGTTAAAATGAGGCTGTCACGGTGGGCCCTAATCCAACCAGACTGGTGTCCTGATAAGAAGGGGAGATTAGGACAAAGGGAGAGACACTAAAGATGCTCATGCACAGAGGGATGACCCTGTGAAGAGGCAGCAAGAGGGTGGCCTTGTGCAAGCCGCAGACAGGGACCCAGAGGAACCCGACCCTGCCAGCACCCTGATCTTGGACTGCTGGCCTCCAGAACTGACAGAGAATAAATTTCTCTTGGTTACGCCACCCATTATGTGGTATTTTGTTTTCCACAGAAGAGACTAATACACAGACATTTAGTGGGAAAATACCAATTCTACACAATCTCATCTAAAAAAGGAGAGGAAAGGACACTTCCCAACTCGTCTTGTGAGGCCAATATTATCCTGATGCCCACTGTTTGATTATTTTATTATAAGAAAACTACAGACCAATATTCCTCAAGAACAAAAATGTAAAGACTTCTCAACAAAATATTAGCAGATTAAGTCCATCAATATATAAAAAATGGGATTTATCCTGAGAATACAAGGGTGGTTCATCATTTGACCATCAATGTAGCTCACTTTATCACAAACTGAAGAAGAAAGATGTCATGATCATCTCAGACGCAGAAAGAGCATCTCACAAAATTCCACTTCAATTCATGGTTAAAATTCTTACCAAGCTAGGAATAGAAGAAAACATCCTTGACCTGGTAAAAGGCATGAACACCAAAAACTAAAAGTAGCATACTTAAAATAGGCTGTCCACTCTCATCACTCCTATGCAACCTCATACAGGAAGTCCTAGCCGATGCAATAAGAAAAAAGAGGCATACAGACTTGAAAGGGAGAAATAAAACTCTCCCTCCTCATTGAAGACATAATAACTTACATACAAAATGCCATGGAGGGCTTCCCTGGTGGCGCAGTGGTTGAGAGTCTGCCTGCCGATGCAGGGGACGGGGGTTCG
>NW_006798968.1:0-410 GCF_000442215.2 Lipotes vexillifer | reverse complement strand
GCCAACCCCAGTCCTCTCCCTGCACTCCGACCGAAGCCCGAGCCTCAGCTCCCAGCCCCGCCCGCCCCGGCGTGTGAGCAGACAATCCTCTCGGGCTGGTGAGTGCCGGTTGCCACCCATCCTCTGTGTGGGAATCTCTCCGCTTTGCCCTCCGCACCCCTGTTGCTGCGCTCTCCTCCTTGGCTCCTAAGCTTCCCCCTCCGCCACCTGCAGTCTCTGCCCACGAAGGGCCTTCCTAGTGTGTGGAAACCTTTCCTCCTTCACGGCTCCCCCCCACTGGTGCAGGTCCCGTCCCTATCCTTTTGTCTCTGTTTATTCTTTTCTTTTGCCCTACCCAGGTACGTGGCGTGTTTCTTGCCTTTTGGGAGGTCTGAGGTCTTCTGCCAGTGTTCAGTAGGTGTTCTGTAGGA
>NW_006798967.1:0-6140 GCF_000442215.2 Lipotes vexillifer | reverse complement strand
TTTACAAAGCAGAAATAGAGACACAGATGTAGAGAACAAACGTATGGACACCAAGGGGGAAAGCGGGGAGGTGGGATGAACTGGGAGATTGGGATTGACACGTATATGCTATTGATACTATGTATAAAATAGATAACTAATGAGAACCCACTGTATAGCCCAGGGAACTCTACTTAATGCTCTGTGGTGACCTAAATGGGAGGGAAATCCAAGAAAGAGGGGATATATGTATACGTATAGCTGATTCACTTTGCTGTACAGCAGAAACTAACGCGACATTGTAAAGCAACTCTACTCTAATAAAAATTTTTTGAAAAATGAAATAAATATTCTAAATGGTCATAAAAAAGGATAGAATGGGGCAGTGAGAGGCACCCCACTGAAACCCCTCCGAGCTCTTGCTGCTTGCCGTGCACTGTGCCTCCACGGTGCCCTGCACTGCTGTTCATCTCTGCATGGTTTCCACAGCTGCCCTTTGTTCTGAGTTGCTGCACCCAGTCTAGAAACCTGGACTTTCCTCTTGATTCCTTCTTCTTCCTCAGCCATCCATTCCAGACCGTCGCCGGGTGAGCCTGGCGATGCCACCTCTGCTGTGTCTCTCACAGCCAGCCCCCTCTCTGTGCCTCCACTGCCACCTCCTGTACCAGCACACTGCAGGCGATGGCTCTGGATGGTCCTCCACCTTTTCTCCCGTCCTTTTTCTACTCAGCAATCAGACATCTGTTAAAATGCAGTACGATCTCGGTGGTTTCCACTTGAAAATACTTCCATGGCTTTCTGTCACTCTCAGGATGGGATCAAGCTTGGACTCTGTACTTGGCTGAGAAGGATCTTCTTAACCCCATGAGCCTTTATCCCAATGCTGGCTTTGTTACTTGTAGCTACTCCCCTACCTTCCCACCCCTATCTTTGCTGGCACTTTCTATCTACAATTTATCTGTTGATTTAAGAGCTTAAATATGACTTCTTCTGGGAAGCTTTCCAACCCAACTCTGCTTTGCTCCATGGCCGTTTATGAGCATCCATGGCTTTCCAAACCGTGCATCATGGCACGTACCGCATCACTCTGCTGCAGCTGCCTATCGGACCAGCTGTCTCCCTTGCAGGACTGTGCTCGGTGAGAACAGGCATTACCTCTCCTGCTCACAGCAATGGGCTAGCCCAGTTCCTGGAACACAGTAGGTGCTCCATATATATGGGGAGAATACTTTCAGAATCCTTTGAGGGGGAAGACAGAGCCAATCAGGGGTGAAACCAAAACCACCCCAGGGGTGGGAACAGGAACGCGTCTCTGCCCAAGAAGGGGATGGTTGAACAGTCTCCCCACCACCTGTCTCTCTCCCCAGCCTGTCTTGATCGGGATCCAGCCTCTCATTTCTCTCAACTCAACAGTCAGCAGAAGGGCCTAAATTGGGATATTTTCCAGGGGCAAGTTGAGTGAGCGCTCACTGACTGAGCTGACCCTGATAGAAACGCTTAAGGAGCTTTGCAGGAGGATTAAGTAGCTGCCTTTAATCTTGCTTCCTTCCACGTGGTGGGAGCAGATTCCGGCATGTGGGCAGGGCTGGGCTGCAGAGTCTCTGAGCCCCGAGTTGCAGTCTGTGGGTGGCTGCGCCCTGGGGAAGCCAGGAGCTGGGAATGGGGAGAGAGATCTGGCAAAGAGGCAATCGTTTCCATTTCAACATTTTAACAACCCGACTGAATTATCTGCTCTTTCTTCTCCTTTACTTACAATTCAGAAAGCTCTCCTATTTCTAAATGTGAAGTGCTCTCATTAGTGGCTGGAAATTTCTACATTTGTGGATTATATAACAATGAACACTAAACCCGGAGACACAGAAGCAGAGAGGATTTATTCTGGATCACACCAAGTGACTCCGTGGAGGGAAACAGCTAAGGCTCATCACTCATCATGGGTCCATCTCAGATGCATTGATCCCAAATCATCTGCTGTTTTCACCAGTGTCATGTGGTGTAGCCTGGGGTACAGTGTCCCTCAGCCCCCAGGACTCCCCAGATAGTAGCCAGTTGCTCCCAAGATTACTTAGCCATGATTGCTTCTGAAAAGCCCTGAAAAGGGAGAGTTGACATTTTTACAACATCTTGGGTATGTCCCTTCTTGGATACTGCATATTTTAGAGGCTTTGTTAATATGATTAAAGACAAAAGCTATTGACTTCTGTATGGGGAAGTAATAATGGAATAATAATAATAATTCCATTGGATATTAAAGCTGGAAAAGGAGTTTAAAGTCCTCGTGGACAGGTAAAGAACCTGAGTCTGGGAGTCTTTCCCCCAAATCATACAACCCTCTGTTGACTGAGGTGGCTTAGAATTAGCTGGCTTGCTTTTTGCCAGACCACATCAGAGGCTTTGGAGGGGGAGGGCATTCCAGGGCTGTGTCTTTGACAGGAGCTCTATGCAGAGTGAGATCAGGGCATGCGTGCCCCACGCGAGCTCCTTGCATCTTGAACAGTTAGAGTTGGGTCTCTAGGCCAAGGGTCCATTATTAGCACAGCCTAAATCATAGCAGGCGCTCAATGAACATTAACTGGATTAATGTTGAATATGGGCTCTCTAGTTTCACAGACTCTGACTGGGTTTCGGAGTGTCTGAAACTTCCAAATATCTCACCTAACCCTCCTTGAGATCTTCAACTGTGGCACAGAATCTATTTCCAAATATTTCTTACTTGGGCTGCAGGCTGTGTGGGCGTTTGGAAACCCAGGGGCACATGAGGACACATCACCTAATTTTGGTTTAGCTGGGTCTATTGTTTGAGGTTTTAATTTCAGCATGTTAAGGTGTATCTCTCCCTGAATTTCTCAGGCTTCCTGTGCATTCACATCCAGGCTGTTCTAAGCGCTCTGCATACCTGCATGAATTTCCCTGAAAGACCCCAGTGTGTCATTGTACTTGTGTATTAATAATGTATCTGATTCATTACTACTGCACCCCAAGCATTACAGCCTCAGGGTATATGCGACATTTAAGACCAAGAATTATTTCACATAGAACAGATCTGCTTAAAAAATAAAATCATCTTTAGGGATTTAGGGAGAGTGAGAATTTAATGGCTGGTGCTGATTTTAACAAAACACAGCTGACCCTAAAACTGCTTGTCTTGGTCTTTTCTATTAGTAGGAATAGGAACTTGGCCTCAGCCTGACCTCGAGCTAACCCGGTCTCTCCCTGGACATCTCAGTAGCAGCTCTCCCGGCAGATGTGCCAGCCTCAAATCTGCCACTGCTCTGTCATCTCTCGGCCAGTGACATAAAGAAGCAGAGGCCAAAGCAAATGCCCTGGGAATCCTGTGTTTTACGGGCACTTGGGTCCCTTCAAAGGCCGCCCTGGAAGCAGGTGTTGAGCTTCCTTGCTGATGGCCTGCCTAGCCCTCCTTCCTCCCTCCCCTCTGGCCCTGCTTCTCGGGGTTAACCTATTGTGCATCACCAGGGCCTTGGCCACACCATTCCAATGAATCATCACCAGTGCAAGCACTGACCTGAGACACACCACTGGCCCTTTACGTCCCTGGTTTATACTGAGTTACTTCTGGATCCTTCTCTCACCCCCCAGGGGCTGAGAAGTAGATGGAACTGGTGCCAGCTGCTATTGCTGGGTTTGAATTGTACGACTTACTGGCTTTGCGAATTACGGGAGAATCCAGCTGACTACTTCCTTCCAAAGAGATATTGCACCGCTGAAAGCGACAGGCTCAGGGAGGGCCGCGGGGGCTGGTGACCGTCTCACACATTAGCAGGTTTTTGTACCCAGCAGAATCATCAGCTGAAGAGTCTGAGAGAGACAATGGCCTGAAATCTCCCTCCTCGCTCCCAAACCCACCTTCACGTTGCAGTGCATCCTTCACCACGATTTCCAGGGAATTAATTTAAAATGGCTTTCTACTATCCTGCCGGTATCCCAGACCTGCCTGATTTCAACCCAGACTCTCCTACTGACTTTAGTAAATGGATAAAACACATTTAAATAAAAGGGAAGGCCATTTTTCAAGGAGTTGTAAAGATCTCTACCTAGTGACCAAGACTAAAATCCCGCTGGGTGCAAATGCATCCTTCCTGGAGGGGAAGCCTTATCCCTCTTGGCTCCAAAGCCATACATTTGTAAACTGATGGAATCCATGGACTTGCGTAGCTGGGTTGGGATATTAGAAACCATCAAGCACAATTCAGGGCAGCCGTTTGCCTCTTGGAAATTTGTGGGGAAGGTGATTATTTAATACCTAGTGAGACAGAAATACTCAATTTCCAAAGACAGACCACACTTTGATCTACCCAGGAGAGGCACCATTCATTCATTCACTCATTCAGCCAGTCATTCAACCGATAGTTATTGAATCCCTTCTATGTCAGGCGTTGTCAGTAATCGGAGATACTGGAGGGAAATGATCATAGTGTCCAGTGCTCTAGCACTTGTCTCTGCTGCTTATCTACACTTACCAATTGTCTATCTTTCTACCCAGCATCTGTGCAGAGTAAACCAGGATGTATAGGGTCCTCTCTCTGCCCCTTGTTAGATAACGTCTTTGAGCTCCCCTCAGAGATTTAGAACACAGAAAAGGCACCCAGTAAATATTTGTGCTGGTGGTTCTACATGAGTTCTGGGTTATGGGGTTTCAAGGTCAGAGAGCTGTCAAGCCCAAAGGGATCTAGTAACCAAATCCCACCTTTTTTAATGGATGAAGACACTGAGACTTGGAGAGTTTAGGTTACTTGCCAAAAGTCACAAAGCTAGTTATTGGTGGAGGTGAGATCAGATCCCACTCATATCCTAATTGGCTTCTGGCTACTCTCTCTACTGCATGAGTTCATGACAAAAACCGATACATCCAGCTGAAGGATGCTGTAAGGGACCATTTGGTCCAAAGGTTCTCAGCTTCAGCCCTGCAGAGTCACCAGGAGGAACATGTCAAACCACTGAGGACGGGGTCCCACCCCCCAGAAAATGTTACCTTACTTGATCTGGGTCAGATCTGCGCTACTGAATGTTTCCATGTCCTAGGAGATTCTTATGTGTTGCTTTTAGGGAAATTCAAGTGGACCATTCACCCATGCATTCTACTGCTGTGTTCATTCGTTCATTCACTTCATGTCACATATTTCCTTAAATATTAGTTTAGCAATAGACACGCATATAGAAAATCTCCAAAGCAGTCCACGTCCCGTGTCAGGAAGCTTCTGCTAGGCTCCTGGCACACCACAGGGCTTTGCAATCCCTCGCCAGGTCCCTAAATGTCACTCACAAGCAGGATTGGCTGGCAAGCCCCCGAAGGCTTCCCACTTCCCAAGCCTCCTTCCTCGGGAGCCACGTGGGAGGCCTGCCACTGTCTGCTGGGACCACACTCGTGCTCAGGGCCCTGACAGGAGCACCAGGAGCTTGTTTCCTATTATTTAGTTTTAATTATCATTTTCCTGTGTGGCTCTGCCCTCCCACGAGAGCCGCAGCCCCCTGTTAATGGGATTATGTGGTGGGGATGCTGCTGTGTGCAGGTCTGAGTCTCCTGTCTCTGAGTTTCTCCCAGGTAATTGATTTTGGTCTGTTCCCTGACACTTGCCTTTATGGCACAAGGTGTTATTAGGGCCTTTGTTCCATTTTTGAGTGACAAAGCCTTTACAAGCTAGCCAAGCAAAAGCAGTTGTTGCATCTCTCACTTTTCTTATTAACTAACAGAGAATTGCAGGCAGCTTGAATCCCGCTGAGAGAAATAAAACATGAGCGGCTGCTTGGGAGCAAAGTGGGTCCTTTCAACCATAGCAGCCTGGCGGGATTAACAAGGGCCCCTCTTCTCACTCACCCGATGGATCCCAGTTCCCCGTCTTCCCTCTCCCACCCCCTCTTCCTCCCCCATCACATCTCTGTCTGGTTCTGGACTGTCTCCCACCACCCAAGCAGCACGGCGGTCTAGGGAGAAGCTTACCCCCACCTGGACCCTGGACCTGCTCTTAGCCTCCGGGGAGTGGAATTACCCATCCCAATGATTGTTACCCGTTGGTGTTTAGGACTTTCTCTGCTTGTTTTTATATATGTTTCAATTAAAAATATTTACTATGAAAGCTCTTAAACAACATACGTTTACATATCCCCAGTGTCATGCTTAATACCCTCACCCTCTGTACTGTTAT
>NW_006798965.1:0-227 GCF_000442215.2 Lipotes vexillifer | reverse complement strand
TTCTTTCATCAGTGTCTTATAATTTTCGGCATACAGGTCTTTTGTCTCCTTAGGTAGGTTTATCCCTAGATATTTTATTCTTTTGGTTGCAACGGTCAATGCGAGTATTTTCTTGATTTCACTTTCAGATTTTTCATCATTAGTGTAGAGGAATGCCAGAGATATCTGTGCATTAATTTTGTATCCAGCTACTTTACCAAATTCATTGATTAGCTCTAGTAGTTTTC
>NW_006798964.1:0-4140 GCF_000442215.2 Lipotes vexillifer | reverse complement strand
CCCAAACCCAGCCATAAATAAATAAATAAATAAATACATTGTGTATTTAAAAAAAAAAAAAAAGTAAAACTTGGTGAAGTAGAAAGCAAAGATTTAATGACCAGTAAAAATCATAGTCATTTCACATAGTTGTGTAATATCTAAAGTGTAAACCAAAAGGAGGAGGAAAAAAAGAACAAGGAGCACAGCATTTCCTTGACTGATGTAATTTATTCATCCTCTTAGTCCATGTTTTCCAGTCTTAGAAACCTACTCTACATCTTCTCTTCAACTATCATCCTCCTGACTTTCTCCCTTTATCAACAGATTTCCCCCATATCCTCTCTGATCCTCACTCCATTCTACCAACTCTGGGTAAGTCAGGTTCCCTAAATTTAAAGCCAGATATCCAACTCTATCTCCTCTCCTATAATATTCAACAGTCCTTAAAACTAGAAAAAGACAGAACTCAGAATTTTTCAGGAACACAACTGCTCAATGTACATTAATGGCATTGAGGGAAAGAAAGTCACACAATAACGTTACACTCTCCCAAAATCCACCACAAATTTATCATTTCAAAGAATACATAAAAGCCAACAATCCAGGCAGTTTTATATAATATCACTGTAAATCTGGATTAAAAAATAAACACACAGCCACCTGTGAAACAGAGAGGGATGAGAAGAGCCCCATAACCTTTAATAAACTTAATTCTTCATAGAATCAAGATCTCAAGGAACCATATCCAAAATCTTGGTAAGCTCTTCAATTTAACACTGAAAAGTGACACACTAAAGATAAACACTTCTGTATTGAAGTATTAGAGTAAACATATATAGGGTGTTGAAAGACTAACAAAAGAGGATAAATTCTAAGATGTTCTAAACACTTCATAGAATAAAAGATCCCAGTGTTGGTTTGGAATAAAACAAACAAGAAGCTGTAATTTAAGCCAGGGGTCCCCAACCACTGATACCGGTCTGCGGCCTGTTAGGAACCAGGTTGCACAGCAGGAGGTGAGTGGTGGGCAAGGTAGCGAAGCTTCAGCTGCCACTCTCCACTCCCCATGGCTCGCATTACCACCTGAACCATCCTCCCAGCCTCACCACCACACACCCGTCCATGGAAAAATTGTCTTCAACAAAACTGGTCCCTGGTGACAAAAAGGTTGGGGACCACAGATTTAAGTTACTAAACAAGATTTTATTTCACTTTAACATCTTCTAATTAAATAAACTGTTTTAAATGGACTTCAACCTCCAAACAGACAAAACTAGAATAACTGTTTCAATGATATCAATTCCAGAAAAAATAAATTCTGGGTCCCATATGCACATACACTCATCTAACACGTACATATACCTTAATATTGACCAAGTCCTCATTCTACATTGAAAGAGGTCTAGCCAACAGTAAATCACGTGGTTCCCTCCCTTCGTTCCATCTTTATCCTTTTCCCCTAACAGTTTTACAATAAGCTAACAGACATCTTTAATTGTAAGTAGTCTTCAAATTTTAAATATTGTATTCATGATAAAGAAAATGGAGCTTTCCTAACAAATTATGTAAATTTTCCTTTACTAACATACTAAGTATTGACAGTGCTATTTGTTTCAAGATTTGTTTTGTAAATATTAAATGAAAACAGGAATAGAAAGGAAGCACAGTAAAAATCTGAGGTAACTATTCTGATTTATCCTTTCTTTATTCTATACTATATTCTCCTCTTTTTTCCATCTTAGAAAAACCTCAGAAGATGAAAATTTAGTTTGAATATTGCTATGGAATCACGGAGTCATCACTGCTTTAGATCTGCTTCAACTTACCCACGTTTGATGCTGTGTAATTCCTTGTCCTTGCCTTTATCCTTTTCCTTTTCTCTTTTCTCCTTATCTCTGCCTTTACGTCGTTCTCTATCCCGAGACCGACTACGTGTTCTTCTGTGACTGGACCTTTCACTGCTTCGACTATGGGAACGTGGACGTGGTCTTGATCGGGACCTACAGTAAGTAGATTTCATTATATACATTTAGTGTATATTTTGTATTATGAAATAAAAATATCCTTAAAAATTGTCTGAAAGAAAAGGATTTAGTTTTAGTTAAGGACTCAGTTAAATAACTGTTTGAAGCAAGCATCTAAAGATGATTATGAATAAGTACTCTGTTAAAGAACATGAGGGAAACATATGTGTCAACTTTACAGGAATATAAGGTTTAGTGTTTGTTTAATCAAAAAAGTCTTAAAGTTCAAATCAAATCTTCATTACTCAAATCTCTTCAAGATAATATAACAAATCTAAATGTATATTCTAATCTGCAAGGATTAGGGTCTTCCCTATCCCTACAATCTCTACTTTCTATATTGATTCTACCTAATTTCCTATTTCTAACTGTTAGAATAAAACTATTCCTCTACTCTACTATAATCCAGCTATTCTTTGCATAAAATGAAGGACAGTATTAGGATATATTATGTGCTTTTACAAAGTAAAGATTTTTAGGGGCTTCCCTGGTGGCGCGGTGGTTGTGAGTCTGCCTGCCGATGCAGGACACGGGTTCGTGCCCTGGTCTGGGAGGATCCCACATGCCGCAGAGCGGTCAGTCCCATGAGCCATGGCCGCTGAGCCTGCGCGTCCGGAGCTTGTGCTCTGCAGCAGGAGAGGCCACAACGGTGAGAGGCCCACGTACCGCAAAAAAAAAAAAAAGATTTTTAGATCCTGACTTACAGTATTGACAAGAAAGCCTCTACCAGATTGATGATCCTATAGAAACTATAAAAAAACAACTAACTGAAGTCACTGAATAGTGACCAAAAAGAAGGCACTGACCTTAAAAAGGAACAAAAACTTACTATATAAATATGCTGTTGATTTATTTAATGTAATTTCAAGCAACTAGATTATGAACCAAAAATGATGAGCAATGCCTACACTTGGAAAAAAGAAACAGCAGTAAGGAAGTTTCCCATTTTATCAGTTGCTTTTCTGAGGACAAGCCTAAGTCTGTGCCATGCAGGACAGCTAAAACTCTAACAGAAAACTTTCAAATTTAAGGCCTGAAAATCCAGAACAAAGACTCAATGCAACCATCACAAAATGAAAATGAAAGGGGAATCCTGGAAAACAGTCAGTTTAAGGAGCCAAAAATTGTAGATGTAAACTCTATTCAAATCTCTAGCTGAACCCTACATCATGCATGTGAAGGGCAAACTCCAAATAGCTAAGGACGAAAGAACTGAACTAAAATTTCAACTGCCCAAAAGAGACTGAATTGTTGTAATTTTAATTCAACTAAGTTAATTCCTGCTTTAAAAAAAAAGTAAACCAAAAAATCAATATTCTTCAGAGGAATATAACACAATCCAGAGTACTCAAAATATGACATTCACCATGTCCATGATAAAATACAAAATTACTAGGTATACAATGAAACATGAAAAATGTGAGAAAATATAGTCTATACTGAACAACCCTGAGATGAGCCAGATGTTGGAGTTAGCAGGCAAGGATTTTAAAGTAGTAAGTATAACTATGCTTGTAATGAATATAATGTTAAGAAATTTTAGAAGACAAACTAGAAGTAAAAAAAAAAATTCTGTAATTGAAAAATACAATATCTGAAATTACCATTATGCTAAAAGGGATCTGAAGCAGATTGGTAGCAACAGAGGGGAAAAAAATCTGTGTACTTGAAAACAGATAAATCAAACTTTTCCCACCTGAAGAACTAAGAGGAAAAAAAAGATTGTTAAAGGAAAAGAAAAACAGATCCTATAAGATCTGTGTGACAACATTCAAGTGTCTAACATGTTTATTTAAACTCATAATTAGAGAAAATAATGAGATACAAATCAATTTCTTTTTAAGTGGTGGTCAAAATTTCCCCAAATTTAGTGAACAAAAAATGTACAGATTCTATAACTTTAGTTAACTCCAAAATAAATATGAAGACCATGATTAGTAAATCCATAGTCAAGCTGATGAAAACTAAAGATAAAGCGAAATCTTGAAAGTATTCAGAGAAAAAATGGACACATTACATACAAAAGAACAATGACGTGAATTACTGCTGGCTTCTCATAAGAAACAATGACGATCAGAAGACAGTGGAACAAAATTCTTAACATGGTGAAAGAAAAAAAAAATCAACCCAGAAT
>NW_006798961.1:0-1613 GCF_000442215.2 Lipotes vexillifer | reverse complement strand
CAGAAATGTGAGATAATACATTTCCACTGTTTTAAGCCACCCAAAATTTTTGGCACTTAGTTTGGACAAACCTAGGAAACTAGTACAATTGCCAGAAATATTTGGGTATCAAATAGTATTAGAGTAATAAGTGGCTGCCTCAATAATTCATATATACTTACCATACTGAGTTTGG
Organism: Lipotes vexillifer; assembly: GCF_000442215.2. NCBI lineage: Eukaryota > Metazoa > Chordata > Mammalia > Artiodactyla > Lipotidae > Lipotes > Lipotes vexillifer. Next base: position 1,438 of record NW_006798961.1, on the reverse strand, counting down.
GTTATGTTGTACCAATACTATTACATTTAAGTATTTGAACTCTGGAGATATTAAGAATGGAATAAATAATATTTCAGTCATTCCAGGAATATTTATCAAGTGCTCTCCTCATGCTCAGCTTGTTATAAGAACTTGGGATACAGAGGTGAACAATATCTACAATGTTTCTCCTATGATAGAGGATTCTGGAAAGACTGATAGTAAACAAATATGAACTAAACAATAGCAACAACAAAAAACAGTAATCATATTTTAACTGGTAATAAGTGCCATGGAGTTAAATAAATCATGGGAAATTCATCAAAGGAGTTCTTAGGGTTCAAAAGCACTGCTATTTTATTTAGAGTAATAAGAAAAGGCCTCTTCATAATGGTGACAATTGAGCAGACACTCCGTTGAGGGAAGTGGGAGAAACAGTCATGTGTCAATCTGGAAAAGAGCTACCGGAAGAGAGAACAGAACGTGTCCCAAGTTTGGAGAGGGCGAGAGTGTGACTGGAGTGGAGTGAGGAATAGAATGTTGGGAGACGGAACCACAGGGAGATGATGAAGAGCCATCACACGGGGCCTCAGCCGTGGTAAAAACTTTAGCTTATTTTAGATGAGAAGCAATTGGTTGGTTTTGAAAACAGTGATATAACATTCTTTGTGTTTTAAAAGCATCACTTTCACTGCCATGTAGAGACCAGAGTACAGAGCACAAGGGTAGAAGCACGAAGAATATTTGGGAGCTATTGCAAAAATTCATGTTTGGTGGGCTGAATAATAACCCTCTCCCAAATATTCATGTTCTAATGCATGAAATTTGTGAATGTTACTCTATGTGGCAAAAGCGACTTTGCAAATGTGAAGTTAAGGATGTTGAGATATGGAAGTGAGTATGGATTATCTGGGTGGGACCAATGTAATCACAGGGTCCTTATAACAAGGGGGCATCATGAGGTTCAAGAGTAGGTGAGGATATGTGACAATGAAAGGAAACAGATGTAGGAATGATGTGCTTTGAGGATGGTGAGAGGGGCCATGAACCAAAGAATGCAGGCAGCACCTAGTAACCAGAAAAGGCAAGGAAATAGATTCTCCCCCTAGAGCCTCCAGAGAGAGCATGGCCCTGCCAACATGTTGGTTCCAATCCAGTGGAATCCATTTCAGACTTCTGATTCCCAGAATTATAACATATGTGTTATTTTCTGTCACTAAATTTGTGGTAATTTATTACAGTAGCAATAGGAAACTATTTCACCATGTGAAAGATGATGCTAAAATGATATTAGAAGTGCATTTAGGAGCTTCCCTGGTGGTCCAGTGGTAAAGAATCCACCTTGAAAAGCAGGGGACGCGGGTTCGATCCCTGATCAGGGAATTAAGGTCCCACATGCCATGAGACAACTAATCCTGTGTACCACAAACTACAGAGCCCACTCACTCTGGAGCCCAAG
>NW_006798960.1:0-5343 GCF_000442215.2 Lipotes vexillifer | reverse complement strand
TAGGGTTAGGGTTAGGGAATGGGGACGGTTTAAGGTAGAAGTTTGTGTATGACAACGGTACAGGGTTAGCGTACGTGTTAGGACACGTGTTAGTGTTAGTGTATAGGTTAGGATTAGGGCACGGGGTAGGGTAATGTTTCGGGTTAGGGTTAGGGTTAGGGAACGGGGATGGTTTAAGGTACAGGTTAGGGTATGACCGGTTTAGGGTTAGCATTCGTGTTAGGGCATGGGGTAGTATTAGTGTAAGAGATAGGGTTAATGCACGTGTTAGGGTAAGGGTTAGTGTTAGCGTTAGTGTTATGGTTAGGTTTAGGGAACGGGGACGGTTTATGGTACAGTTTAGGGTAGGACAATGGTTTAGAGTTAACGTACGTGTTAGGGATTGTGTTAGTGTTAGCGTACGGTTTAGGATTATGGCACAGTTTAGTGTAAGGCTTCGGGTAGGGGTTACTGTCAGGGAATGGGGACGGTTTAGGGTACAGGTTAGGTTATGACATCGATTTAGGTTTAGCATACATGTTAGGGTAAGGGTTAGTGTTAGCGTACGCATTAGGATTAGGGCTCGGGTAAGGGTAAGGCTTCGGGTAAGGGTTAGCTTGAGAGTTAGGGTTAGGGTAAGGGAACGGGGACAGTGTTGTGTACAGGTTAGGGTACGACAACAGTTTAGTGTTAGCATATGTGTTAGGGCACGGGTTAATGTTAGCGTACCGTTTAGGATTAGGCCATTGGTTAGGGTAAGGCTTCGGGTAAGCGTTAGGGTTAGGGTTAGGTTTAGGATTAGGGTTAGGGAATGGGGATGGTTTAGGGTACAGGTTAGTGTATGACAATGGCTTAGGGTTAGCGTACATGTTAGGGCATGGGGTAGTGTTAGCGTACGCATTAGGATTAGGGCACGGGTAAGGGTAAGGCTTCGGGTAATGGTTAGGGTTAGGGTTAGGGTTAGGGTTAGCGTTAGGGAATGGGGAGGGTTTAGCGTACAGGTTAGGGTACGACAATGGTTTAGGTTTAGTGTTCGTGTTGGGGCATGGTTTAGTATTAGTGAACGGCTTAGGATTAGGATACCTGTAAGGGTAAGTCTTCGGGTAAATATTAGGGTGAGGGTTAGGGTTAGGGTTGGGTAATGGGGACTGTTTAGGCTACCGTTTAGTGTATGACAACGTTTTAGGGTTAGCATTCATGTTAGAGCAAGGGTTAGTGTTAGCCTTCGGGTTAGGATTAGGGCACGGGTTAGGGTTGGCTTTGGGTAAGGGTGAGGGTTAGGGTTAATGTTAGGATTAGTGTTAGGGAAAGGGGACGGTTTAGGGTACAGGTTAGGGTACCACATGGTTTATGTTTAGCGTACGTGTTAGTGCACGGGCTGGTGTTAGCTTGTGGGTTAGGATGAGGGCACGGTTTAGGGTAAGGCTTCTGGTAAGGCTTAGGGTTAGGGTTAGGGTTAGGGTTAGGGAACGGGGACAGTTTAGGGAAGAGGTTAGAGTATGACCACGGTTTAGGTTTAGCGTAACTGGTAGGGCACATGTTAGTGTTAATGTATGGTTTATGTTTAGGGCACGTGTTAGGGTAAGGCTTCGGGTAATGGTTAGGATTAGGGTTAGGGTGAGGGTTAGGGAACGGGGATGGTTTAGGGTACAGGTTATGGTATGACAACAGTTTAGGGTTAGCGTACGTGTTAGTTCATGAGTTAAGGTTGGCGTACGGGTTTGGATTAGGTCACGTGTTAGGGCAATACTGCGGGTAAGGTTTAGGATTAGGGTTAGGGTTACGGTTAGGGTTAGGGAATGGGGACATTTTAGGGTACAGGTTAGGATACGACAATGGTTTAGGGTTAGCGTATGTGTTAGGGCATGTGTTAGTGTTAGCATACGGGTTAGGATTAGTGCACGGGTGAGCGTAAGGCTTTGGGTAAGTGTTAAGGTTAGGGTTAGGGAACTGGGATGGTTTAAGGAAAAGGTTAGGTTACGACAACGGTTTAGATTTATCATACGTTTTAGGGCACATGTTAGTCTTAGCGTACAGGTTAGGTTTATGGCACGGTTTAGGGTAAAACTGCAGGTAAGGGTTAGGGTAAAACTGCAGGTAAGGGTTAGAATTAGTGTTAGGGTTAGGGTTAGGGTTAGGGAATGGGGACACTTTAGGGTACATATTAGAGTATGACAATGGTTTATGCTTAGCATATGTGTTAGGGAACGTGTTAGTGTTAGCGTAGGGCTTAGGATTAGGGCACGGGTTAGTGTAAGGCTGTGGGTAAGGGTTAGAGTTAGGGTTAGGATTAGGGTTAGGGAACGGGGATGGTTTAGGGTACAGTTTAGTTTACGACAACGGTTTAGGATAAACGTATATGTTAGGGCACGGTTCAGTGTTAGTGTACGGGTTAGGATTGGGGCACTGGTTAGGGTAAGGCTTCGCGTAAGTGTTAGGGTTAGGGTTAGGTTTGGGTTTAGTGTTAGGGGTCGGAGATGGTTTTGGTACAGGTTAGGGTACGACAACGAATTAGGGGTAGCGAACGTGGTTGGGCACGGGTTAGTGTTTGTTTACGGATTAGGATTAGGGCACGTGTTATGGTAAGTCTTTGGGGAAGGGTTAGGATTACGGTTAGGGTTAGGGTTAGGGTTAGGGAATGGGGACGGTTTAGGGTACAGGTTAGGATACGACAAAAGTTTAGGGTTAGCATACGTGTCAGGGCACGGTTTAGTGTTAGCATACTGGTTAGGATTAGGGCAGGGGTTAGAGTAAGGGTGAGAGTTAGGGTTAGGGTTAGGTTTAGGGAATGGGGATGGTTTAGGGTACAGGTTAGGGTACGACAATGGTTTAGGGTTAGTGTACGTGTTAGGGCATGGGTTAGAGTTAGCGTACAGATAAGGATTAGGGGAGGGGTTAGGGTAAGGCTTCGGGTAAGGGTTAGGATTAGGGTTAGGGTTAGGGTTAGTGTTAGGGAACGTGGACTGTTTACGGTACAGGTTAGGGTACAACAATGGTTTAGGGTTAGTGTACGTGTTAGGGCATGGGTTAGAGTTAGCGTACAGATAAGGATTAGGGGAGGGGTTAGGGTAAGGCTTCGGGTAAGGGATAGGATTAGGGTTAGGGCTAGGGTTAGTGTTAGGGAACGTGGACTGTTTACGGTACAGATAAGTTTATGACAACAGTTTAGGGTTAGCGTACATGTTAGGGCACAGTTTACTGTTAGCGTACGGGTTAGGATTAGGACGTGGGTTTGGGTAAGGCTTCGGGTAAGAGATACGGTTAGGGTTAGGGTTACGGTTAGGGTTAGGAAAAGAGGATAGTTTAGGGTACAGTTTAGCATATGACAACGGTTTAGGGTTAGCATACGTGTAGGGCACGGGTTAGTGTTAGCGTATGGGTTAGGATTAGGGCTCGGGTTAGGGTAAGGCTTCGGGTAAAGGTTGGGTTCAGGGTTAGGTTCAGGTTTAGGGCTAGGGAACGGGGATGGTTTAGGGCACAGTTTAGGGTACTCAACGGTTTAGGGTTAGAGTACGTGTAGGGCACGGGTTAGTGTTAGCGTACGGGTTAGGATTAGGGCACGGGTTAGGGTAAGGATTCGGGTAAGTGTGAGGTTTAGGGAACAGGGATGGTTTAGGGTACAGGTTAGGGTAGAACAACGGTTTAGGGTTAGCGTACGTGTAAGGGCACGGTTTACTGTTAGCGTATGGGTGAGGATTAGGACGTGGGTTTGGGTAAGGCTATGGGTAAGTGTTACCATTAGGGTTAGGGTTAGGTTTAGGGTTAGGGAAAGGGGACGGTTTAGGGTACAGGTAAGGGTTTAGGGTTAGCGTACGTGTTAGGGCACGGGTTAGTGTTAGCGTCCCGGTTAGGATTAGGGCAGGGGTTAGGGTAAGGCTTCGGGTAAGGGTGAGAGTTAGGGTTAGGTTTAGGGTTAGGTTTAGGGAACGGGTATGGTTTAGGGTACAGGTTAGGGTACGACAACGGTTTAGGGTTAGCGTACGTGTTAGGGCACGGGTTAGTGTTCGCGTACGGGTTAGGATTATGGCACAGGTTAGGGTAAGGCTTCGGGTAAGTGATAGGTTTAGAGTTAGGATTTGGTTTAGCGTTAGGGAACGGGGATGGTTTAGGGTACATGTTAGGTTACGACAACGGTTTAGGGTTAGCGTATGTGTTAGGGCATGGTTTAGTGTTAGCGTACGGCTTAGGTTTAGGACACGTGTTAGTGTAAGGCTTTGGGTAAGGTTTAGAGTTAGGTTTAGGATTAGGGTTAGGCAACGGGGATGGTTTAGTGTACAGGTTTGTGTATGACAACGTTTTAGAGTTAGCGTACGTGTTAGGTCACGGGTTAGTGTTAGTGTACTGGTTAGGATTAGGTCACAGGTTACGTTAAGGCTTCGGTTAAGGGTTAGTGTTAGGGTTAGGGTTAGTGTTTGGAAATGTGTACAGTTTAGGCTACAGGTTAGGGTACGACAACGCTTTATGGTTAGTGTATGTGTTAGGGCAGGGTTAGTGTTAGTATATGGGTTAGGACTCAGGCACGGTTTAGGATAAGGCTTCGGGAAAGTGTTAGGTTTAGGGTTAGATTAGGGTTATGGTTAGGGTATGGGGCCGTTTTATGGTACAGTTTATGGGACACCAACATTTTAGTGTTTGTGTATGTGTTAGGGCACGGGATAGTGTTAGTGTACTGGTTAGGATTAGGGCATGGGTCAGGGTAAGGCTTCGGGTAAGGTTTAGTGTTAGGGTTAGGTTTAGGGTTAGGGAATGGGGACGATTTATGGTAGAGTTTAGGGTAGCACAACGGTTCAGTGTTAGCGTATGTGTTAGGGCACGGGTTAGTGTTCGTGTACTGGTTAGGATTAGGTCATGGGTTAAGGTAAGGCTTCGGGTAAGGTTTAGGTTTACATTTAGTGTTAGGGTTAGGGTTACAGGACGGGGATGGTTTAGAGTACAGTTTAGGGTACGACAACGGTTTAGGTTTAGCGTACATGTTCGGGCATAGATTAGTGTTTGTGTACGGTTTAGGATTAGGGCACGGGTTAGGTTAAGGCTTCAGGTAAGGGTTAGGATTAGGGTTAGGTTAAGGGTTAGGGTTAGGGAACAGGGACTGTTTAAGTTACAGTTTAGGGTACGACAACCTTTTAGGGTTAGCATACGTGTTAGGCCACGGGTTAGTTTTAGTGTATGGCTTAGGATTAGGTCACGTGTTAGGTTTAGGCTTTGGGTAAGGGTTAGGTTTAGGGTTAGGGATAGGGAACGGGGACAGTTTAGGGTAAGGTTAGTGTAGGACACCGTTTTAGGATTAGTGTATGTGTTAGCGCACGGTTTAGTGTGAGTGTACAGGTTAGGATTAGGGCATGGTTCAGTGCAAGGCTTCGGGTA
>NW_006798959.1:0-456 GCF_000442215.2 Lipotes vexillifer | reverse complement strand
TAATTCTATGAAATGTAATTAAACACACAATATATATTTTTTTCTTTTAAATTTCCATTGTTAATTTTTAAAAGTACAATTATAATTCAATTTCTTTGTAACAAGTGAAATTTAAAGTAAAAGAAAAAAAAATTAGACTAAGCGTGGGACTTCCTGGGCGGTCCAGTGGTTAAGACTTCTTCCAAAGCAGGGGGTGCAGGTTCGATCCCTGGTTGGGGAGCTAAGATCCCACATGGCTTGCGGCCAGAAAAACCAAAACATAAAACAGAGGCAGTATTGTAACAAATTCAATAAAGACTTTAAAAATGGTCCACATCAAAAAAAAAGTCTTTAGAAAAAAAGAAAGACAATTAGACTAAGCGTTACTGCAGAAAACATCAAAAAATATTCTAGGGGACTTCCCTGGTGGTGCAGTAGTTAAGAATCCACCTGCCAATGCAGGGGACACGGGTTCGA
>NW_006798958.1:0-221 GCF_000442215.2 Lipotes vexillifer | reverse complement strand
CACCAATGGACAGATCATCCAAAATGAAATAAATAAGGAAACACAAGCTTTAAATGACACATTTAACAAGATAGACTTAATTGATATTTATAGGACATTCCATGCAAAAACAATACACTACACTTACTTCTCAAGTGCTCATGGAACATTCTCCAGATTAGATCATACCTTGGGTCACAAATCAAGCCTTGGTAAATTTAAGAAAACTGAAATTATATCAA
>NW_006798957.1:0-2481 GCF_000442215.2 Lipotes vexillifer | reverse complement strand
AAAAAAAAAAAAAAAAAAAAAAAAAAGAAGAGCTAAAAAAAGACTCAGGAGAAGCTGGCCAACTGAAAACACAGGCAAAGAAGATCCAATACATGTATAATCAGAGCATCCCCCACAGATAAAGGAGGGCACAAAGCAAAAGAAGAGAACACTAAACACTTTGAAATAAAAATTGTAAAACTACGTATATTGAAAGAGCATATCGTAAAGCTGAGGAAATCCATCCTTAACAATTAACACTGAAGTATATTCCAGGAAAATCACTGGACTTAAAAAAAAAGAAATGCCATTGAGGGGAAAACCAAGGTCATGTACAAGGGAAAGAAAATAAAATTGTCATGAGTTTGACAGCAATGTTTCATGCTATAAGACAACAGAATAACATATTTAAGATATCTGAGGAAAAAATATGTGAGCCAAGCATTTTATATCCAGTCAACCTGACTTACAAGTACAAGGGACACAGAAAAACTATTATCAACATGCAAGAATTCAGGAAATATTTTTCCTTGAGTCCTCCCGGAGAAATCTAACAGAGAAGGAACCTCAACCAAAAAGTCTAGAGAAACACTGATGAAAGGACCGTGTGAGTGCTCAGTATACACTTCCTCGCAGGACTAAGACCGAGTGAGGGTCTCCGGAAGAGAGCACAGTAGGCAATGGTTACCGCGCTTTCATGTAGAGCCCGAATCACTGCAAAGAGGGATGGGAAGACAATGGGAAGTCTTTGGCAAAAAGCACCAACCTGTTTTCAGTAATGACACAGCCACTGTTACTCAGAGACTGAGGTGTGTACAGTGAGAGTGAAGCAGAGGAGTGACTAGCAATAGCACAAGACTCTCACCTCCCATGTCCTTGAGAACCAGCATCCTCAGACACAGACAGAGACCCAGGGTGAGAAAGGTCAAATGCACATCCTACAGTCGGTGAGCAGGACACCTACCCCAGCTCTGCTCACTGCAAAGACCTAAAAACAGTGACCAACCCAATGGGAATGAGCTTACCTGACATCCAGACTATAGTTGTGAAACATCATTTCCCATTAAAGAAGACCAGGGCTTTTGAAGCAATGGCTGATTGCAGGTCTTGGGCAGGAAGAATACAAAATGAGCCTAGAACATTCTGGCACACCAGAGAGCAAGGAACCTCTGAGAGAGGATGAGAATTGTGTCAGAAGGATCTAGGCACCAACTTGTAAGGGCTCCCACTGTCCAAAAAAGAGATAATTTGAATGTAAATAAGGACCGTCATAATAATGCATTAAAGCACATCAAATATGTTAAATCTATGAGTGCATAACACCGGAATAAAATGCTCAATTGGTCACCTTTGGAGGATGATAGGAAACTGATAAAGAAGCAAGCATTTTTCTTCAGTTTCCTACATAAACTACAGCACCAGATAACCACGGAGGAGCTAAGGGCAGGGTCCTCTTATTCCAAGCCCAGCTCCCGAACAAAGATGCAGTAACTGAGCCGGAACGTCCCTGTCCCATAACTTCTTACTGATTAAAGCCTGCAGGTCTGTGCATCGCTGGCTGCCAACAGCAAAGAGAGTGAGAGCCTCACACACGAGGTCCTTCCTAAGGGAGCAACACAGTAGCCAGGAAGGAGGATGAACCTCATCAGGCCTTAGACCCACTGCCAATTTAAAGGAACCAAGAGCAGGCAAACACATTAAACCACACCTGAGGGCCGTGGCTGGCAAAATCCAGACTGAGAAACACGAGTCCAGCCACCTGGCTTCTTCCGCACCAAACTCCCACGGGAGGCGGGGGTGCCCTGTAGGTAAGGAACTGAAACGTCACGTGAAAAACAGGCAACACTTAACTACTGCTTAAAGACGTGCAATCCTGTCATAAAACTACCAAGAAAGAGAAGTATTTGGCATCAAAGAGAGGGATGTGGCTGGGATAGGGCACGTGGAAGGATTCCAGGGAGGGCAAAATTTCCTCTTGACCCAAGGGATGGTTACAAAAGTGTCCACCTTATCATAATCCATCAAGCTATTAATTTATGCAGTTTGTCTCTGTGCCATACTTTATTTTTATTTTAGGCTGTGTCGGGTCTTAGTTGCAGCACGCGTGATCTTCGTTGAGGTATGCAGGATCTTTTCCGTTGCGACGCACGGGCTTCTCTCTAGTTGTGGTGTGTGGGTTTTCTCTTCTCTAGTTGTAGCACACATGCTCCAGGGTGCGTGGGCTCCGTAGTTTGCGGCACGCAGGCTCTCTAGTTGAGGTGCACGAGCTCAGTAGTTGCCCCGTGGCATGTCAGATCTTAGTTCCCTGACCAGGGATCGAACCTGAGTCCCCTGCATTGTAAGGTGGATTCTTTACCACTGGACCATCAGGAAAGTCCCCCGTGCTATACTTTAAGATAAAAAGGTTTTTAAAAACCTCATGAGGGGCTTCCCTGCGGGGCGCAGTGGTTAAGAATCCACCTGCCAATGCAGGAGACATGGGTTTGAGCCCTGGTCCGGGAA
>NW_006798955.1:0-1521 GCF_000442215.2 Lipotes vexillifer | reverse complement strand
CAGGGGACACGAGTTCGTGCCCCGGTCTGGGAAGATCCCACATGCCGCGGAGCAGCTAGGCCCATGAGCCATGTTTGCTGAGCCTGCGTGTCCGGAGCCTGTGCTCCACAGGCCACAAGAGTGAGAGGCCCGCGTACCCTCCCCGCCAAAAAAAAAGGCCTTTATTTTCCATAGGCATAATCTAAACAACTATGCAGAACATTCAACTTAAATGCTTTTTTCTAAAAAGTTGATTTTGTTATTTAATAAATTTTAACATATATTCCCCACCCTAAAAAAATAAGCAAAAAATTTCATAAGGAAATATTAAAAACTAAAAATAAAACAACTAACCATAAACACTTAGAGAAGGCATTGGTAAAATATATAACCAAAAGTTTACTATTTGTATTTTAAAATCCAGGAAATCAATAAGGAAAGGGCAAAAAGCCCATAGAAAATTAGCGAAAGATGTAAATAATTATTTCACAGTAAAGAACACACAAACGGTGAATAAATATTTGAAAAAAATTCACAATTGCATTAGCAACAAAAGATAGGCAAATTAAGACTTCAGTGTCATGTAATTTTATCTCCATTAGACCAGCAAAATTAAAGAATCTGGCAATGCTGAGTAATATGAAATAAGGAAGAGTGGTATATAAAATTTTTTTAAGTTGAGATCACTGATGTAGATTCTGCTAAAGTTTTGAAAACAATATAATGTGTTTCAATAAAATTGTCAGTGCTAGAGGTTGCCAATTTGTTGTGTATTGTCATTGTAATGACTGAATCAAATCCCTGGGATTCTTTGGTGGTCTTCCAGCAGATACTATTCTGAATGAGTCAGTGCTAATGCAGTAATTTAAAATAATTTTGTTTGCCAAGTAATAGATTTTAAGAACTATGTTGTCTGAATTTCAACTTTATTCAGCCAATGGTAAACAAATTTGCTTAGATATGTGCCTTGGATTTAAAACAACTTAAAAACAACTGTTTAAGGCATATAGAGTAGACAAACCAAATTTAATTTTGCCTGTTAAATGAGATTTAATAGTTTAAAGCTTCTTTGTAAACAGCCAAAATGAGTTACAAATAAACAATATGTTAACTACACATATAAGTACACCTATAGCTACAAAACTATTAGCCAAGTTCAAAGAATGAGACTCAGAAAAAAGTTAGCTTGAGGTTTAGGGCAATGTTAACAAGTGAATCACATCAACTCATTGGCTCGTTAGGTTCACTGTCTGTACATATAGTATCAAGACAGCAACAACAAACAACAACAACAACAAAAACCCTTCAAGTCTTCTGAAAAATGATAGACTTGTTGACTACATACCTGTGACCTTAGCTTTTTCATCTGCTAAATAAAGATAAACTTCATTGCTCTCCCATGGGTTGTTGTGAAGACAAATTAATAACTCTTAAAGAAGAACTTGGTGAGCTTCCCTGATGGCTCAGTGGTTGAGAGTTCGCCTGCCGATGCAGGGGACACTGGTTCGTGCCCCGGTCTGGGAAGATCCCACATGCCGCGGA
>NW_006798954.1:0-384 GCF_000442215.2 Lipotes vexillifer | reverse complement strand
CCGCATGTCGGGACGCCATAGCTCCGACCGTCCGAGAACCCTGGAGACCGCTGCGGACCGGGAGGAAGACAGACGAGGGGGGGCGCGGGATAACCAAGAGGAGCGGGGCGAGGTGCTCGTGCTTCTGCAAAGAGCCGCCTATAAGGTGAGAACATCGAGGCCAAGGGGAGCGCGGAGGGTGGGGGTCGACCAGCGGCCCTGAGCCTGGCAGCGGCAAGAAGAGCAGCAGCCCAGCAGCTTCACTCCACGCAGCACCCCGATCACGCACCCGGCCGCTGCCGACAGCGCGGGGTCTGAAGCACTTCCGGCTGCCGCTGGGCGGGCCCGAGGCCCGGCGCACTACTGGCTCCGCCCACTCCGATGGCAAGCGAGCTTAGCCAATCC
>NW_006798952.1:0-1928 GCF_000442215.2 Lipotes vexillifer | reverse complement strand
GGCTGGGCCCGTGAGCCATGGCTGCTGAGCCTGCGCGTCTGGAGCCTGCGCTCTGCAACGGGAGAGGCCACAACAGTGAGAAGCCCACGTACCGCAAAAAAAAAAAAGACTGCTTCCCAATAAGATGTTGAGCTATAAATGTACCTGAAGTCTCTGTGTGAAGTAATTAGTGAGAAGAGCAGCACGATGGACCGGGGGAAGGAGCAGTTTACAAGGGAGCTCACGGGCTTAAGATCTGAAGGCATTTGAAAGAATCCTGAAACTTTCAGGAGGAAAAGTGGGATTTCCTGTTTTAAGAAATCTGAGCAAATCATTATGGACCAAGCTGCCAAATATCAACAGCATTGGCAGATGTTGTAGAAATTACAGATACTCTGTTACTAAACCTTTTTGTTTGTATATTTTAATAATGGGAAATGTGTTCAGATAATATTGGGAAATGAAGACTTGCTTTTCCCTTTGAGTTACAACCAGACGTGCTTTGCATAGCAACAAGCCAGACACTACTGACTGGCCTCTCAAAACCCCCTCTCCCTGAATGACATCCCAGTAAACAGGTCAGATACTTGCTTTCTCAGTCTTAGTCTCAGCTAAGAGTGCCCATGTGGCCCAGTTCTGGTCAATGACATATAAGGGAGTCTGCTTAGGGGCCTCTGGGAAGTTTTGTCCTTCCTGATGGGGAGATAGGGCACTGGGAAAGAGATTCTGTAGGCTGGCTTGGAACAGGGTGATGATGTCATTTTCCAGCTCTCTGTGGACGTCTTCCAACCACGAGGGCATGACCAAGGGAATTTCCGAAGACACCAGTCCAAAGCCCGGGCATCAACAAATCCCAAACCAATACCAGTGACTGTGTAACTCAAGTCTTCCCAAGCCAAAGTGAATCTGTCTTGCCTGTTTTTTTTTTTTTTGGTGGGGGGGACCAAAAGCATTTCTACTTTCACCATTGGTCCAAATATGTCATTGTATTACTTTCATAAATATTAGGATAAATATTAGGATCCATAAATATTAGGATCTTGGCGATTAACCAGTTTCCCTTGTGGCAACTGAGTGAAGGAAGACAAAATGATCCACTCACATCATCAATAGGATCATTCATTACATTTGTCCATTTGTATGAAAGTTCAAAACAGCTTTTCAAGAAGTGGACCTTGGGACACATGTTGTAGGTGTGATGAACTAATGATTCCCTCATCCCTGGGGGTTGCTCCAAGGGGACTGGAGTAGCAAGAATCTTTAGGGCTGCTGGAGCCCCTGGGGCAGTGATAGATCCCTCTGGTTGCCTTGTCCTTTTACCCTCAACGCACGGTACAAATATCATCCTTTACTCTGAGTACCATCAAGTAAAATGTGCCAGGAAGCCATGCATTGGGACTCACTCATGGCCTTTATGTGCATTATCTCTCTTGGTCTTTACAGGAGCCTTCTGAAGTTACTGTTAATCTCTTCCAAGTGTAGAAACTGAGTCCCTGGATAAGTTAGATATTTGAGGATTAAAAAATAATCAGGCATTCTACCACTAAGAAAAGAGTTTTATCCTATAAAATAAGGTTTTTAAAATCCCCACTCTAGGGTTGGGTCATTTTCATCTTTATCTGTTGATTCCCATGACAGACAATCAGCAAGCGTTTGCTGAGCACCTGCTATGTATGAGGCACCTTAAAGGCCTCAAAGAAGACTCAGTGACCTGAAGTTCCCTGAAAAGCAAAGCCAGAAACAGGCAAAGATGAGAAAAGGGTTCAGCCTATTAGGTTGGTGCATGGTGTGATACTGCTTTGTTTTACATGGATAAAGGCTGCTTTAGGGAACTACCTGGCAGTCCAGTGGTTAGGACTCAGTGCTTGCATTGCAGGGGGCCTAGGTTTGATCCCTGGTCGGAGAGCTAAGGTCCTTCAGGCCACATGGTATGGCCAGAAAAAAAAAAA
>NW_006798951.1:0-6110 GCF_000442215.2 Lipotes vexillifer | reverse complement strand
ATTTTTTTTTTTTTTTTTTGCGGTACGCTGGCCTCTCACTGTTGTGGCTTCTCCCGTTGTGGAGCACTGGCTCCAGAAGGCAGGCTCAGCGGCTGTGGCTCACGAGACTAGCCGCTCCGTGGCATGTGGGATCTTCCCGGAGTGGGGCACGAACCCGTGTTCCCTGCATGGGCAGGCAGACCCCCAACCACTGCACCACCAGGGAAACCCCTCATCTTCCAGAATTCAACACTTGTTCTCAAATCTCTACTTATTTTAGCTGCGTTTTATTTATCTTGAGTATTTAAAGCCCAGAAAATAATTTCTTTTTTTCAATAAAGTTATTTTCTTTTAGGAAGTTCTTTTAAATTTATGACCAAGGAGGAAGAATACGTAGAAAATATATTTCATAAATTAATATCATCTTTGAACATGATATTATAGCATTGGTAAATTGCCTTCTTACTAAACAATTGCCCACCTTAACTTTATTTCACTTCAACTTTGCCAAAATTCAGTTAAGATTAATGTGGATTCTAATAATTAGATCCTATTTCAAAGGGTAACTATGCTCAAAATCTGTGTAAGTTACCTAAAGAAACTAAAATTTCTTCTCTATCCCTTACTTGAACACTAATAATACAATTTTCACATAGCAAAACAGCATAAATATAGGTATAGATTAAATTTCTTACACCATTAGGATTTATAAGTTCAGTATTTTTCTATTTTAACATTATCATGGAAGGGAAATAATGTTCTGTATTTAGTAATCAGGCAATCTAAATGTATTCTAAAAATGAAATAAAGAGGTACTTGTATTTTTCTTAGTGTCTCATGACTTCCCACCTGAAAATAATTTTATCATATTTTGATAATATTTTAAAAATAATATACAATTAACCGTTTAAAATATCAGGACTGGTTTCAATACTTTTAATAATCACTTCCTCTTATTTTGATAATCACTTTCTCTGGTTACACATTATTTATTGGGCCTGGGATTTGTTCCAGGAAGTATCTTCACCTTCCTTTTAAACATATACATTGTCATCATTATTAATTATATGGCCCAATAAAGCCTGCAGTGATAAACAGTATTATTCAACCAGTTTTCCTAATATGTTTTATTAAATTCTTGTGGGTTTAGAGATAGTAGGAACTACATCTCTGAGCATTTAAGTGCTTTGATGCCCTTAAAACCGTTACAACTGAGAAATTTTATTGTCTTCTTGAGGACTTAGTGAGATTTTCATCAATTTGGTACAGAGCTTATCATTTTGCTCTCTCATGTTTTACTGACACTTTTGCTGGACCAGGAACACCTAAACTTACCCAAGTTTACAAGGAGTCATCTCAAATCTCTATCAGAAATTAAAATATTTTGCACTTTTGGGGCATAACAGCTGATATTACTTAAAGCTGAAATAAAATAATTGGTACAGGATTAGGTTAAGTGATAGCTGTGTCATATAAAAATTCCTACAAAACTTAGAGAAAATTGATGTGTATACATAATAGCTTAATTTGTCCAAAATACAGATATGATAAGGAAACTTAGTTTATAATAAATATTAACCAACTAGTTAGTACTAGTAGTACAATTTTATTTCCAAGATAACCCGACATTGCAAGGTTTTAGTTATCTCATTATTTTAATTTTATTTATTTATTTTTAAAATTTTATTTATTTCACTGCGTTGGGTCTTCATTGTCACTTGCACACGAGCTTTCTCTAGTTGTGGTGAGCAGGGGCTACTCTTCCTTGCAGTCTTCTCATTGCTGTGGATTTTCTTCTTGTGTAGCATGGGCTCTAGGAGGGTGGGATTCAGTAGTTGTGGTGCATGGGCTTAGTTGCTCCGTGGCATGTAGGAACTTCTCAGACCAGGGATCGAACCCATGTCCCCTGCACTGGCAGGTGGATTCTTAACCACTGTGCCACCATTGAAGTCCTATCTCATTATTTTTAAGCTTATACTGTATACAATGCACAGAAAGAGATGCTCCTATTTTTATTGAGATTGAGTACTAAAAGAGATGACCTAATTATCATGCAGTTAATGATATCAAAAAGATAATATGAATTTTTAAAATTTAATTTATTTTTTACTTTTATTGAATTAAAGATTCTTTAAATTCTTTACAGTTTTCAAAAGTTTCACACACGTGATTTCATATATTCCCATTATAACTCATTTTTCCCCCTACCCCTATATTTCCTCTCTCCCTTTCCCTCTCCCCACTGATAACCACTAGTTTGTTCTCTGTAAATGTGAGCCTGTTTTTGTTTTATTCACTAGCTTGTTGTATTTTTTAGATTCCACATATAAGCTATATCATACAGCGTTTGTGTTTCTCTATATGACTTATGTAACTTAGCATAATGCCCTGTTGCTGTAAATGGCAAAATTTCATTCTTCTTTATGGCTAAATAGTATTCCACTCCATATATATGTACTACATCTTCTTTATCAATTCATCTGTTGATGGACATTTAGTTTGCTAAAAAACAATATGAACTCATACATAAAAAACATGGATGAATCTCATAAACATACTGTTGTGCAAAAGAATTCATATACAATAAAGTATTTACTGTATGATTCCTTTTATATCAAGTTCATGTACATGCAAAATTAAGGTAATATTATTAGAAGTCATTATAACATTTACCTTGGGAAAGAGGTTAGTGACTCGAAAGGAACATGGAAGCAATTCCAAGATGCTGTTAAAGTTCTCTTTCTTTTTTTTTTAACACAAATATGGTTTTTTTTGACTCTTTTAAAAATTTTTATTTTATATTGGAGTATAGTTGATTAACAATGTTGTGTTAGTTTCATGTGCACAGCAAATTGATTCAGTTATACATATACATTTACCTATTCTTATTCTGTATATAAGCTACAGAGATGTGTTCATTTTGTGAAAATTCATTGAATTTATTACTTGTACACATCTTTAACTATCTGTTATGATTTAATTAAATATGCATTTTATATCTTTCAATTAAAAATTTGACCAAGAAATTAAAGAAAAATAGAAATGCATTTATGACCTCACTAATCATTGGAAAATGCACAAACTATACTTAGGAAGTAATTACAGACTTGTAGAATACAATGATATTCCCAATACAGAAATTTAGGGAACCTATGCAATCTGAAAAAATAAAAAACAAAGGCAATGTGCTTAACTCTAGATTCCTAACCTTCTGTTTCAGTCTTCCTAACTTTTTTATAGTTTTTTGTCCACACTGATATGCTTTTAAGAATTGATTGATATCCACAATTATCTTTGGTTTTCTTCATTATATTATGTAAAGAGATGATTCTGGTTGTTAAAATTAAATCTCAGTCTCCCTGATCTGATCTTTGTACATTCATTCTCTGAGAACTCCAATTTTCCTAGGACATCAGAATTTTCTCTATTCTCTGACCAAAAAACACTACTTTTAAGGCGGTTTTTAAGGCCTAATATTGGGAACTTTTTCTTTGGAAGTTGAACTGAAATATTTCCTCTTAAACAGGTAGTGGTGACACCACCATATTTTCAGGATAACATTAACATTTTCCCTATTACCATCATGTCCCAATATTGTCCACAAAATCAATAGCAGGTGGGTGTACAATAATTTAAACATTTGATGCTTGGTACTTTGTGGACTGCATTTACACACTACAAAACTATTTGCTCAATAAATCTCACTTTTAAGACCCTCAGTGTTTCAATTACAACAAATTCTTTCTACATTTACTAAGTATGTAACTCAAAACAGAAATAGGAGAAGGTGTTTGACAGAAGCAGCCTAAAGTCACTAACTGGTTCATGGTTATGTTTTTAAAATGGAGCTGTGCATCTCATTGAGGCAGTGAGAAAATCTTTCTTCTGTGTTCTAGCATAGCGAAACCTGAAACTGTAATCAAAGCTTGGAAAAGCATGTGTTTAAGTAAAGATCTCTACTGCTCATATCACTTTTTCCTTCATCTTCTGTAAGAGAGTTTATTTAAATTCACCATTCATGGAGTCAATCATGCTGTCTGGACTAATAAAATGACACTAGAAAAATCCAGAAGATATCTCTGCCTTGAAAAGAAATCCATAGGACTAGATAGAACTTGCCTCCCCTCATAAAGCACATCTGGAAAACTTATATTCATTATTTCAGGCTCAGCTCCATATCCTCTCTTCTGTGGAGCTCTCTTCAGCTATCCCAGGGCAGGTGGAGTAACTGCTTCCTGAGCTCAATTAGTAACTTCCATGCTATGCATATGTGCTCAGGAATTTTTTGTATTATCTCATAATTATTCAGTTTCATGTTTGTCTGCCCTTGTGGGCTCTGGAGTAAGATAAAATAGTGATCTGGATGGTGGATTTTTGTATAATCAGTTTCAATCAAGTGGTTAAAAAAAAAGAAAAAAGAAAGTGGTTGAATGAATTAATGAGTAAATGAATAATAAGCAATGCTAGTTGCAGGAAAAGACTATCATGGACATCAAGATTTACTGGCATCCATTAGATCATTTAACATAAAGAATTGACAGAAAATAAAAGATAAAATAATCAGCTTTGTCCTTGATCCATGTAAAGAATTAGACAATAAATGTATTTCCATTTAAAAGTTTATAAAGGAGTTTATATTTTCCACATTCTCAAAAAGAGAAAAGTTAATTTTAGGTCATTTCCATTTAAAAATCACATACTCTTTCAGGACGAGGTTGTCAGCAACTCTGTCCCAGCTTTATGTGCTCACATAAAGTTGGGAGACAGATCTCAGTGCATAGTAACGCAGAGGAGGAGTATCAGACAACGTGACTCATATTTCCTGAATAGGTTTTCACATTAGGGAAAGGAAAACAATTAGGTAAATGAAAATACAGATGATCCAATTTTTAAAAACAGATGAGTACATAATTGTTTAAATTTTAATTTTTTCCAAGTTTATTTCTTCTGGGAAATAACTCTCTTTTTTAGATCTAGAACAGAATAAAGGGCAGTTAGGAATCATATCATCCAATCAAATATGACACAGTTGTCCAATTCCTGACAGCTTTTTCTATGTCTGTCCTTTTCATTTCATTTCCTCTTTTCTCTAGCCAATTGTTCTGTACCATCATATCTATACTATTTAATACAAGTTGATTTGTGTTATCCATTATTAATTTTGCATATAGTATTTGTCATCTGGTCCTTTAAAAAGATGTGTGTCTTATATATTATGTATTAAACATCATTTAGGGGTTGTCGTAGAACACAAGAAATTATAAGAAATATATTTATACAAAATAAATTTTCTAAAACTAAAAAAAACATTTCACCTTAAATATGGTATCTGGAGGCATTGTACTTGAATACAAAGTCTAAATATATCAGAAATGTCAATATATGTAAAACACATTAACAGAATCCACTAAAAATCTACTTTGTTTAATAAAATAAAGCTATTTCCAATGGAAAAAAATCTTCCTAACCTTATGTAAAAATAAGTAAATAAAATATAAGATTGTTTCCTCTCATTACCCTCATGGCTTAGGTGCAGAATCATTATATGGATTTCTTACAAAATGTTATAATAAAACTTTGTTCAAAAAAAGGAGTTTATTCATAGGCTTTCACCTACAGATGCTCTATCATTACAACCAAAGCATCATGTAAAGTATTAAAAAACTTAGAGTACTGGGTGACAAACTTCAAAAAAGAATAGTTATAGTGTGACTCTGAAAGATCATACAGGGTCATCCAATATCATTTGCAACTCCAGAAATAAGATTTTGAAGTCAATTCAGTCATGCCATAAAAGAGGAACCAAAGAGCTTTAGATTACAGAAATATAAGATAAGCTCCCATATTCTATACTATGGTCCAAGCCATATCATCTGAGAGTACAATTAAAATAGAAAGTATTTATGGACAAAGTCTCCTTTGACAGCTTAATAAGATGGAGACATTGGAATCCAGGATATAAATCTTGGTCTCCTAGTCATGTAAGTGCATATATGTTTAGAGAGATTAAAAAAATAAAAATGGTTCTGACAAACCTAGGGACAGGACAGGAATAAAGACGCAGATGCAGAGAATGGACTTGAGGACATGGGGAGGGGGAAGTGTAAGCTGGGACGAAGTGAGAGAGTGGC
>NW_006798950.1:0-484 GCF_000442215.2 Lipotes vexillifer | reverse complement strand
GTAGTTTTGATGTGCATTTCTCTAATAATTAGTGATGTTGAGCATCCTTTCATGTGTTTGTTGACAGTTTGTATATCTTGTCTGGAGAAATGTCTGTTTACATCTTCTGACCATTTTTGGATTGGGTTGTTTGTCTTTTTGATATTGAGCTGCATGAGCTCCTTACATATTTTGGAGATTAATCCTTTGTCAAGTTGCTTCGTGTGCAAATACATTCTCCCATTGTGAGGGTTGTCTTTTCGTCTTGTTTGTAGTTTCCTTTGCTCTGCAAAAGCTTTTAAATGTCATTAGGTCCCATTTGTTTATTTTTGTTTTTGTTTCCATTACTCTAGGGGGTGGGTCAAAAAGAATCTTGCTGTGATTTATGTCATAGAGTGTTCTGCCTATGTCCTTTAAGAGTCTTAGAGTGTCTGGCCTTACTTTTAGGTCTTTAATCCATTTCGAGTTTATTTTTGTGTATGGTGTTAGGGAGTGTTCTAATTTC
>NW_006798949.1:0-3984 GCF_000442215.2 Lipotes vexillifer | reverse complement strand
GAAAGAGTGGTGACAGTTGTGCAATATTGTGAATGTAATTAATTCCACCGAACTGTACACTTAAAATGGTTAAATAGCAAATTTCATGCTATGTATAAATTTACCACAATAAAAATATTTTAAAATCCTTAGGACTTTTTGATCAGGAGCCAGAAGTGTCTGTTGAGGGCCAGATGCAGCCATGTAGAAGCGGTACTTAAGTCTGTCTCCGGGTAATAATTGCAGAGCCCAGGCAGAGTGACCAATACACAGAAAGGGCTCCATAGATATTAGCTGCCGCTTAAACCGTGGTCTGTTCTTGCCCCTTCTGAGGAGAAGTTGTATGCATCTCTGAGGTCTCAGAGACAAACCCTATGTACCCGTCAGCCTTCTGCTTGCCCTGTCCCTGGCCCTTTCTCTCTCTTCCCCCTTTATACTGCTGTCTGCTATATTTTGTTATACTCAAATGTTGAATTCTTAACGTCAGTGGATGGTATTTGTTAGCTTTCCAATTTTCAGTGCATCCACTTGGTTGATTTTTAAATTAAAGCTTTCTGATGAGATCTCAATTTTGTCGTCATCCATAGTCTTGAACATATTAATCATAATTATTTCTCTGCCCCTGTCTGATAATTCCAGTATTGGGAACCTCTGGGTATTTTATTTTCTCTTCTTCGTCTCTTAACCTGTTTTTTGATATGTCTGGTGGTTGATCTAAATGTCAGAACATTGTTTAAAAAAGAGTCGACTGGCTCTGGGCAATGCTTTTCCCTCCATAGAAGTTTCACACTCTCTCTGGCAGGCCGCTAGCATAGGGCAATCCTATCAATCCAGTCAGGGGCCCTCCTCCCAGGTTACAGCTCTCCAGCAGTCCCAACTGTCAGCCT
This sequence comes from Lipotes vexillifer, assembly GCF_000442215.2. Lineage (NCBI taxonomy): Eukaryota > Metazoa > Chordata > Mammalia > Artiodactyla > Lipotidae > Lipotes > Lipotes vexillifer. Next base: position 3,118 of record NW_006798949.1, on the reverse strand, counting down.
GGGGTGTTTACTGGGGACCCTCTTTTGGGTGAGTTCTGCACTTAGTGTTTTACTCTACTGTACCATGGGACTGTGGAGAAAACTGTTGAGACCTGTAACAGCTGTCTGCTCATCTTCTTAGTCTCGTGTCCTACACAGTTTAGGTAGGAACAAATGCCTCAAGGAAGAAAAACCACCCAAGGTCGGTCTCACTTCTGTCTACCTTTCTTTTCCCTAAGATTTTGACTTCTCCAATATTGCCTGGTTTGTAAGTCTGGCTCCATGAATTTTCCCTAGCCCCAGGAATTTTCCTAGAAGCAAATGTCGTCTCTGTCTCTTAGTGGGTGTTTTGCCTGTAGAATGATGTGCTCTCACCCAGGGCAGTTTGGGATTCAGCAGATTCCCTGAGGGTAAAAAGCAGCACAAAACTGTTAGATCCCCCTCAGTGAGGTTCCCTACTCTCCAGGTTCTCCTACACTGATGTCCTGGACACAGAAGGAGTTCTCTGGTGCCTACAAGCAGAAGTTTTTTTCTTTTGTCCAGATTTTTAAATTTTTCTCTGTGAGATAATAGGACTGCAACAAGCTATTTCATCACAGCCATGGCTGGAAGTAGAAATGACCCACGCATGATTGTTAAGCCTTATTATTATTATTTCTTAAAGGTGAGTATGCAGATCTGGCTCTAAAATATGTTCCAAAAGAATGTTAATATCAGAGGATTTTTCTACCTGATATCCGTATATTCCTGTGGTTTGCAGCGCAAGCTTTGGTGGAGCAAAAACCTAAAAAATCATCAAGGAAGAAAGTCCAACTCCAACATTTTTCACACTACCAATCTCTGGCTGAAGCATAAAAGCAATAGGCGAACAATTTTGATCATGTGCTAAGTGAGGGAAGTTTATTCTAAGGACTGTGTTTTAAAGAATTTTCAGGGTATGAACTCAGTCAAGCAATAATAGAAAATCTAAGGCAAGTGGACTGTTGTTGAGAACTAAATCCCTATAAAACTAGCAAATCAAGTGAAACAGACATAAATAAAATTATACATTATTAAGGAAAACAGAGGGATGGAAAGAGAGAAAGCTGATTTTCTACTTTGATCATTGCTTGTAGGCATTAATAAAGAATGTCTAAAGGAACAGAAGATTAGGAACATTTCATATAATTGTATTTATAAAAATACCTCAGGGACTTTGGGTTGTTGGCGAAAATAGTGTAGACTAACTTTTTCTTGCTCCTCCCCTCCAAATTCAAATAATTACCTTGGAAAAATTTCAACAAATAATCGTAAAAAGATTGTAAACGTTGGAAAGAAGACCTAAGGACTTGAAGATTTATGATACACTGTGGTGAATTCCCTGACCTTTCTTTTTATCCCTCACATGTCCTGAATCGGGTTCTAGAGATGTGCAAGAAAGAAATGCCAGTCTTCATAGTACGTAAGTAAGTAAATAAATACATAAATAAAAGAACTACAAATTAAAAAGCAAAGCCTGCTGTCAACGTGCAAACGTCCGGAAAAGTGAAAACCCAACAGTGATATGAAGGAGAGATGGATACCCAATAGAAGCACCAAGCTGAACTACCTGCAGCATTTACAAGTGCTAACCCTAGCCTGGCAGGCAGGACCACCTTCTCTCCACCCCCAAATGAAGGAAACAACAGGCACTATTTCCACAAAACAGCACCTATAGCTGATCCTCAGAGGGCTGACCCACCCCATGCTCTTCTCAGGCTGACCACAGGAGGGCCTCGCCACATGCACAGGTGACTCCACCAGCCCCAATGTCTCCTAGGTGTCCAATCAGTGGCAGAAGGTGAGCCAAGACCAGTGTCTTTCTATCCTCTACCCAACAAAGGACTGCCAACTAGACCAGGTGGCTCATGGCATTCCGTCCTGCAGAAGAATATCTATTCCAGGCATCTGCAGTCCCTTCACCCAATGGCAGAAGGCAACTAGGCCTGGCATTTCCCAGATATCCACCCTGTACCAGAAGGTGAACTAGTTCCAGGGTCTCTCCACACTCCACCCAGTGGCAGAGACATACCCAGGCCTACAGCTCCTAGCTCTCCCACCAGCAGCAGCAGGTACCCTGGTGGATGCCTCATTGCATATCATATTCAAATTGCAAAAGAGAAAAGACAAAGGAAAATCCTGAAGGAAGCCAGAAAAAATTAAAAACCTCCTTACCTGTAGAAGAACAAAGAGAAAATTATAGTGGACTTTTTGTCAGTATCAATGCAAGCAAGAAGAGAGCACAGAGGGCATTTTTAATGTGCCAAGAGAAAAATAATGTACCAACCTAGGATCATTATATATGCAGCAAATATTATTCTTTAAAAATGCAGAGTAAATAAAGACTTTCTCTCTCAGATAAAGAAAAATCGAGGGAATTAGCACCAGTAGTTCTACCCTGAAAGAGACGGGAAAAGATTTATAGGGAAAATTATGTACAGCAGAAATTTGGATTTACATGAAGAAAGGAAGTGCATCAGGGAAGTAATAAAGGAAGGTAAAATGAAATCTCTTATTTTTCTTATTCTTAATGGATCTAAAAATAACTGTTTAAATAATAAAAGTAATAATGAATCAAGTGATTATAGCATGTGGGTAAGTGAAATGAATGACAGTAACATAAAAAGAGATGGAATAGTCTAAGTGACCTGCTCTACATGTGAGGTGGATATGTTGTTTGAAGGTGGCCTTAAATTAGTGAAATATGTATATGTAATCTCTGGGAAACCTCTAATATATTTTAAACAAGTATAATCAATACACCAAGAGGAGAAATGAACTGGCTTAATATAAAACATTCCATTACAACCATAGAAGGCAGGAAAAGAAGACTCTCGTAATGAAAACAGCTACAAACATGGTTGATTTTAATGCAGCTAGTTCAATAATCACTTTAAATGTGAATGGCCTATAAACACTGAAGAAAAGTCAGAGTGGAGCTTAAAAATTCACAAGTAAATACTGTCTGCAAGAACCCATTTTGTATTAAAAGTTTCCAATAGGTTAAAGAGATGGAAGATAACATATCATTCTAACACTAAGTAAAAGAACTCGGGAGTAGTTATATTAATTTCAGACTGTCAGGAGCATTAAAAATCACATCTACATAACTGTCATAACC
>NW_006798947.1:0-451 GCF_000442215.2 Lipotes vexillifer | reverse complement strand
TTTTGATTTCTTCTTCCTTTCCTTTTCTACAATAAACATATATTATTTTATCCAGGAAAAAATCTTTTTAAAATAAGAGTGTTGTTGTGCAATAATGTCAATGTACTTAATGCCACAGAACTGTATACTTAAAATGGTTAAAATATTAAATTTGGGCTTCCCTGGTGATGTACTGGTTGAGAGTCCGCCTGCTTTTGCAGGGGACACGGGTTTGTGCCCTGGTCCGAGAAGATCCCACATGCCGCGGAGCGGATGGGCCCATGAGCCATGACCTCTGAGCATGTGCGTCCGGAGCCTGTACCCCGCAAAGGGAGAGGCTGCAACAGTGAGAGGCCTGCGTACCGCAAAAAAATAATAATAATAAGATTGAAAATAATAATAATCATAATAAAATTGTCAATGTACATGTATGTCTTCCTAGGATTGAGCTTCCTAAGGTAAAGGCATTCCT
>NW_006798946.1:0-1775 GCF_000442215.2 Lipotes vexillifer | reverse complement strand
GGCTAGGCCCGTGAGCCATGGCCACTGAGCCTGCGCGTCCGGAGCCTGTGCTCCGCAAGGGGAAAGGCCACAAGAGTGAGAGGCCCGCGTACCGCAAAAAAAAAAAAAAAAATCCTTTCTAACTAAAAAGATCCTTCACTCTTTGCATCATCACAGAAAATCAGAAAGAGGTACATATTACCATTGCAGCATTAACCTTGAGAAAATTCAGATTCTGCATTACTTTAGTAACCAAACCAGGTTACTTGCACAATAAATAAAATGTCTTAAAACCATATGGATCTTTTATTTCAGGTATAAGCACTCATTTGAAAAATTAAAATAGGAAAAATAATACTACTTAAAATGAGTTAAGTGCCATGATCAACATAAAAATTTGGAATTTGCAAGAAAGTAGAAGAATGTATATTTTCTAATTAAAAGATTATTAAGGACTGGTTTCTTCACACACACACACACACACACACAAAGAAATTTCCCTAAAGGTTTATATAGAGTTAACTATTAGCTAATGAGGGTAGGGAGATAATTAATGTATCCATTAAAAAAAGCTCTATCTCTAAACATGATTCCAAAATTAAATTGTCAGGTTAATTCATTGGATGGAAAGGTGTTGAGTACCCACTGGGCACTAGGTACTTACCACTGTGAGACAATAAAAAATACTGCATTGGAAAAGGACATTTTTAACATGATTACATCTCAAATGTAATATGCTTTATGTGGCTAAGAAGTAATTAATTATATTTAACACATTCAACATACAGAGCAAAATTCTGAGCAATCAAAACAATTATACACTTGAACAACTTGATTTTTAAAATTCCACTCACTATTCCCTTAAGTTGATTTCTACTCTGGTGCTCTTTCCCAGTTCTAAAAAAAGAGAATAAAGAAATTTCCTAAATAAGCCCTAATACGAAAGAACAGAAATGTAAGAGAAGGGATGTATTAGCTCTTGAATCCTTGTTTCCATTTGTTCTCAAATGTGCTTCTAATGTTCAATTTTCTCTTCAAAGAAAATCTTGATTTAGAAGAACAAAAAGTACAATCATCTTTAGCATTTAAACAAGTATATTGTTTAGCTCTTACTAGAGTTATCAAAAGATTGAAACTGAGAAAAAATATTAAAACAAATCTTTATTCTAAGCTATATAATGCCATTCACCATAGTAATGATCTGATACTTTGGTATATGACTTTTTAAAATAAATATTACCAACAGGTAGAAAATTTTCCTTTGCTGTCTTAAGACAGCCCTTGTGGGAGATTTTAGCAGTGTGTTTGCTCGTAACTTGAGTGTTGACTTAAATAAATGTCACTTCTGTCACTTAAATGATATTCTTATAGAAGGGTAACTTAATTGGGAAAAGAAAAATGCCATACTGCTTCCTCCTCCCAAGAAAAAAGGATGCATTCTATTCCTGAAGGGTCTCTAGCTGTCTACCTATCTATCTATCTATGTATACGTATATACATATTGATATAGATACAGATATATATACACATATGTATGTATATATGTCCAACAAAGGTTGACTTTGAGATCTCTCTTCCTCTTCTTTCTGATTCATTATTCTCAGTGTGACCCTCAAGCTGTACTGCCTATCACATTTATTCATTCATCAATGAATAATTGAGTACCTGAATGTATTGAGTACCTTCTGCATGCTTTGCTTTATGTCAGATGTAAAGGAAGATACAATATATACGTATAACTGAATCACTTTGCTGTACACCAGAAATTAACACAACATTGTAAATCAACTATACTT
>NW_006798944.1:0-2505 GCF_000442215.2 Lipotes vexillifer | reverse complement strand
CCCGTGTCCCCTGCATCGGCAGGCAGACTCTCAACCACTGCGCCACCAGGGAAGCCCCCTGGATAAACATCTTTGAATCAATTAAAGTTACAAAGTGAGCTTATCTTTAGATATAATCATTATCTATCCTTTACTTAACCAATTAGGGAGCACTTACTGGGCTTTGCCCCACATCTTAGACATGCTGCTGTACTCTTTATTATCAATTATTATTGACACAATGTATCTAAAGAATAAATATGGAGAGTTTTGAGTGAAAATGAAATGAACTTTACGGCTAGGAACAAAATTTCCCTGTAAGTTATGTTTCATAATAGAATATTTCCTTTCATATCTATTTCTATTTGCCTACCAAAAACTTTGCTGAAATGATAAATTGAAATGCTCCTTTTCAGTGAAGAAATTAAGACTGAAAGATGGTTTTGGTCCCTCCCAAAGGATTCTCACAATAAGAAAACAGCTCTTGTATGTATTTTGACTCCTATTAGGCTTAGGCTCCTTTTTGTTCCCATTTTCTTTCTTTCTTCTTTTCTTTTTAAAATCTGGAGTCTCTGTGTTCCTCATGGACCTTGGCTCTGGAGCCTAGATATCTTAATAACTAATTTATGCTTCTTTCTTTCCCAGGAGGACTATCTCCCAGAAGGTGAGGGAAACCTCAATGCTGTAATTATTTGAAAAATGTGCATTGTTATGTCAAAACCAAAGCCATTATAAATAACCACTGCTGCTATTTTGGCAGATTATCAGAGATTCCAGATGATTCAGGGCCTCTACTTGGATATCTAAGACAATCTATTTTCCTTCTTAAAAGCGTTCAAGCACCCAAGAACGCAGGAGAGAGAATATCCTGCAGATTGATTCCTCAGGTTCACTTTACATAACTACAGAATATAATTCCTGGAAATATTTCAGAGTTAGCCCAGCATTATTTGGAAAATTCACTTGTTTCTCTTTTTACAAAGAATGATAACATTTTCCAATATCAACTTCTAAAGGAAAGGAGAGTAGTTTATATACAGCAATAAGGAAAATAAGTTTATTTTCTCTATGGGAAGAATATGAAACTGGGATAATGAACACACCTTTGGAAATTTTTGGGGGGGGGAAGGGGTCCATTTTATCTTGACATAATGGTTTTTCATTACTTGTAGTTATAACATAGTCATTAATTAACTTTATGTTTACTCTTTCTAGAATTAATAACAAGACGAAAACATCAGAATTCTGCTGCCTCCTTTTACAGAATATGACAAATTACCCAACAATATAAGGTAAGAGTAAAATTTCAAATGTGAGTTTTTGACAAATAATAAATCACAAACCGACTACTTGTCTATTGGCTACCCTGGGAAAAACTCTCCCTTTTCCAGGCATAAATGGCTTCAGTCATAAACTTATTAACATTGGAATGAGTTTGATAGGAGTAAATCTCAAAAATTCAAATGATCTGTTTCCTTGCCCCTAGGCAAGATTAAGGAAATATAAATAAAATATATGATTTTTCAAAAAAGATTTCACAACTACTTTAGTTTCTTTTCACTGCCTAAATAGCTTATACTTCCTCAGACCCTAAGTATGATCTTTTTAAAATCTTGCTCCTTTATAACTATTTGAATATTTAATTTTTGATGGAGTTGGTGCATAACAAAAATGTATCAAGAAGACATCATGCCATTTTCCTGGAAGTCATCTGTTTTTAGGCAAAATATTACACTTCTCTCAGATTTCTTTAGCAAAGGTGATAGATATCACACAGTGATTAAGAGCATGGATTCTGGAGCCAGGTTTCTTGGCTTCAAATTCCAATTCCGACCCTAGTATGTGGCTTTCAACATATATTATTTCTTGGTACCTCATTTTCCTTACTGTAAACTGGGGACTATAATAGTCCTCAGCTCATATTATTCTTGTATGTATTAAATGAGCTACTATGAAAGCATTTAGAAAAGTAGCCTATAAAAGGTGCCACATAATGTTTGCTATTATTGTTGTCTAAGCAGAGTCATGCATATAAAGCCCTGAGGGGAGAGAAAGAGGGACCAGGAGTTCAAAATCTTGCTTGAGCTGTCTAGTAAATGAACTAATGATGGCTGTGAAGGTTATATCCAGGGTAAATAAGAATTCAATCAACAATTTCTTCATATGTATCTTTTGTTTAGTATCCATTTCTAAAGAAATTCTTCTGTCTAGTCAGTGTAAGGCTTTTTCTTTAAAAACTGCGAGCTGTCAGCTGAGGAAATGCAGGGAAATTGTATTTATGAAAGGGGTTTGGAGGTTCATATGGAGAAATAGCATGCAAGTGCTAATAATTTTTGTGCTTGGTTGTGCACAACTTTTTCTTTGTAAGCATATAACTTACATCGGAATTGAAAGTTTGCATCACCCACAAAAAGCAATTGCACCGGGCTTCCCTGGTGGTGCAGTGGTTGAGAGTCCGCCTGCTGATGCAGAGGACACGGGTTCTTGCCCCAGTCCGGGAAGATCCCACATGCCGCGGAGCGGCTA